>NC_053028.1:568365725-568461279 GCF_003073215.2 Triticum urartu
GACGGACTAGTCAACATCGGTGAACATCTTCATGTTGATCGTATCTTCTATACGACTCATGCTCGACCTTTCGGTCTTCTGTGTTCTGAGACCATGTCTGTACATGCTAGGCTCGTCAAGTCAACCTAAGTGTATTGCGTGTGTAAATCTGTCTTACACCCGTTGTATTCGAACGTTAGAATCTATCACACCCGATCATCACGTGGTGCTTAGAAACAACGAACCTTCGCAACGGTGCACAGTTAGGGGGAACACTTTCCTGAAATTATTACGAGGGATCATCTTATTTAAGCTACCGTCGTTCTAATCAAATAAGATGTAAAACATGATAAACATCACATGCAATCAAATAGTGACATGATACGGCCAATATCATTTGCTCCTTTGATCTCCATCTTCGGGGCTCCATGATCATCGTTGTCACCGGCATGACACCATGATCTCCATCATCATGATCTCCATCATCGTGTCTTCTTGAAGTTGTCTCATAATCTATTACTTCTACTACTATGGCTAACGCTTTAGCAAATAAAATAAAGTAATTACATGACGTTTATGTTGACACGCAGGTCATAAATAAATAAAGACAACTCCTATGGCTCCTGCCGGTTGTCATACTCATCGACATGCAAGTCGTGATTCCTATTACAAGAACATGATCAATCTCATATATCACATATATTATTCATCATTCATCACAACCTTTGGCCATATCACATCACAAAACACTTGCTGCAAAAACAAGTTAGACATCCTCTAATTGTTGTTGCAAGTTTTTACGTGGCTGCTATAGGTTTCTAGCAAGAACGTTTCTTACCTACGCCAAAACCACAACGTGAATTGCCAATTTCTATTTACCCTTCATAAGGACCCTGTTCATCAAATCCAATCCGACTAAAGTGGGAGAGACAGACACCGCCAGCCACCTTATGCAACTAGTGCATGTCAGTCGGTGGAACCGGTCTCATGTAAGCGTACGTGTAAGGTTGGTCCGGGCTGCTTCATCCCACGATGCCGCCGAATCAATATAAGACTAGTAACGGCAAGCAAATTGACAATATCGACGCCCACAACTACTTTGTGTTCTACTCGTGCATAGTAACTACGCATAGACCTAGCTCATGATGCCACTGTTGGGGATCGTAGCAGAAATTAAAAAAAATTCTACGCATCACCAAGATCAATCTATGGAGTATTCTAGCAACGAGGGGAATAGGAGTGCATCTACATACCCTTGTAGATCGCGAGCGGAAGCGTTCAAGTGAACGGGGATGATGGAGTCATACTCGTCGTGATCCAAATCACCGATGACCAAGTGCCGAACGGACAGCACCTCCGCGTTCAACACACGTACGGTTGGGAAGACGTCTCCTCCTTCTTGATCCAGCAAGGGGGGAGGAGAGGTTGATGAAGATCCAGCAGCACGACGGCGTGGTGGTGGATGCAGCAGGATCCCGGCAGGGCTTCGCCAAGCACAAGCGGGGAGGAGAGGTGTTATGGAGGGAGAGGGAGGCGCCAAGAGCAAGGTATGGCTGCCCTCCCTCCCTTCCACTATATATAGGGGCTAGGGGGGTGCATGCCCCCTTGGAGATCCCATCTAAAAGGGGGGCGGCGGCCCCTGGGGGCAACGGCCCCCTTAGGGTTTCCAACCAGGGGGGTGCATGCCCCCTCGGGGGGCAACAGCCCCCTAGGGTTTCCAACCCTAGGCGCCTTGGGCCCTTGGGTGGGGCGCACCAGCCCATCAGGGGCTGGTTCCCATGCCACTTCATCCCATGGGGCCCTCCGGGATAGGTGGCCCCATCCGGTGGTCCCGGTACAATACCGGTAACCCCCGAAACCTTCCCGCTGGCCGAAACTGGACTTCCTATATATAAATCTTTACCTCCGGACCATTCCGGAACTCCTCGTGACGTCCGGGATCTCATCCGGGACTCCGAACAACTTTCGGGTTACTGCATACTAATATCTCTACAACCCTAGCGTCACCGAACCTTAAGTGTGTAGACCCTACGGGTTTGGGAGACACGCAGACATGACCGAGACGCCTCTCCGGTCAATAACCAACAGCGGGATCTGGATACCCATGTTGGCTCCCACATGCTCCTCGATGATCTCATCGGATGAACCACGATGTCGAGGACTTAATCAACCCCATATTCAATTCCCTTTGTCAATCGGTACGTTACTTGCCCGAGACTCGATCGTCGGTATCCCAATACCTTGTTCAATCTCGTTACCCGCAAGTCACTTTACTCGTACCGTAATGCATGATCCCGTGACCAACCCCTTGGTCACATTGAGCTCATTATGATGATGCATTACCGAGTGGGCCCAGAGATACCTCTCCGTCATACGGAGTGACAAATCCCAGTCTCGATTCGTGCCAACCCAACAGACACTTTCGGAGATACCTGTAATGTACCTTTATAGTCACCCAGTTATGTTGTGATGTTTGGCACACCCAAGGCACTCCTACGGTATCCGGGAGTTGCACAATCTCATGGTCTAAGGAAATGATACTTTGACATTCAGAAAAGCTACAGCAAACGAACTACACGATCTTTGAGCTAAGCTTAGGATTGGGTCTTGTCCATCACATCATTCTCCTAATGATGTGATCCCGTTATCAATGACATCCCCATGTCCATAGCCAGGAAACCATGACTATCTGTTGATCAACGAGCTAGTCAACTAGAGGCTCACTAGGGACACATTGTGGTCTATGTATTCACACATGTATTACGATTTCCGGATAATACAATTATAGCATGAATAATAGACAATTATCATGAACAAGGAAATATAATAATCATTTTATTATTGCCTCTAGGGCATATTTCCAACATCCCTTCCCACTATTGGCCCATGTAGGCCTCCGGGGCTGGTGGCCCCACCTGGTGGACCCCCGGACCCCTCCGGTGGTCCCGGTACACTACCGGTGATGCCCGGAACACTTCCGGTGGCCAAAACCATACTTCCTATATATCAATCTTTACCTCCGGACCATTCCGGAACTCCTCGTGATGTCCGGGATCTCATCCGGGACTCCGAACAACATTCGGTAACCGTGTACATACTTTCCCTATAACCCTAGCGTCATCGAACCTTAAGTGTGTAGACCCTACGGGTTCGGGAGTCATGCAGACATGGCCGAGACAACTCTCTGGTCAATAACCAACAGCGGGATCTAGATACCCATGTTGGCTCCCACATGCTCCACGATGATCTCATCGGATGAACCACGATGTCAAGGATTTAATCAATCCTGTATACAATTCCCTTTGTCTAGCGGTACGATACTTGCCCGACATTCGATCGTCGGTATCCCGATACCTTGTTCAATCTCGTTACCGGCAAGTCTCTTTACTCGTTCCGTAACACATCATCCCGTGATCAACTCCTTGGTCACATTGTGCACATTATGATGATGTCCTACCGAGTGGGCCCAGAGATACCTCTCCGGTTACACGGAGTGACAAATCCCAGTCTCGATTCGTGCCAACCCAACAGACACTTTCGGAGATACCTGTAGTGTACCTTTATAGCCACCCAGTTACGTTGTGACGTTTGGCACACCCAAAGTACTCCTACGGTATCTGGGAGTTGCACAATCCCATGGTCTAAGGAAATGATACTTGACGTTAGAAAAGCTTTAGCATACGAACTACACGATCTTGTGCTAGGCTTAGGATTGGGTCTTGTCCATCACATCATTCTCCTAATGATGTGATCCCGTTATCAACGACATCCAATGTCCATGGTCAGGAAACCGTAACCATCTATTGATCAACGAGCTAGTCAACTAGAGGCTTACTAGGGACATGGTGTTGTCTATGTATACACACATGTATCTGAGTTTCCTATCAATACAATTCTAGCATGGATGATAAACGATTATCATGAACAATGAAATATAATATAATAATAACCAATTTATTATTGCCTCTAGGGCATATTTCCAACAGTCTCCCACTTGCACTAGAGTCAATAATCTAGTTCACATCGTCATGTGATTAACACTCACAGGTCACATCGCCATGTGACCAACATCCAAGAGTCTACTAGACTCAATGATCTAGTTCACATCACTATGTGATAAACACTCAAAGAGTTCTGGGTTTGATCATGTTATGCTTGTGAGAGAGGTTGTAGTCAACGGGTCTTGCCATATTCAGATCCCTATGTATTTCGCAAAACTTTATATTGTAGATGCTGCTACCACGTTCCACTTGGAGCTATTCCAAATTATTGCTCCATTATACGTATCCGGTATCTCTACTCAGAGCTATCCGGATAGGTGTTAAGCTTGCATCGACGTAACTCTTTATGTCGAACTCTTTATCACCTCCATAACCGAGAAACATTTCCTTATTCCTCTAAGGACAATTTTGACCACTATCTGGTGATCCAGTCCTAGATCACCTTTGTACCCTCTTGCCAGACATGTGGCAAGGCACACATCAGGTGCGGTACTCAGCATGGCATACCGTATAGAGCCTATGACAAGAGCATAGGGGACGACCTTCGTCCTTCCTCTTTCTTCTGCCGTGGTCAATCTTAGAGTCTTACTCAACTTCACACCTTACAACTCAGGTAAGAACCCCTTCTTTGACTGATCTATTTTGAACTCCTTCAAAAACATCTTAAGGTGTGCGTTCTTTGAAAGTATCATCAGGCGTCTTGATCTATCTCTATAGATCTTGATGCCCAATATGTAAGCAGCTTTATCCAGGTCTTCCTTTGAAAATCACTCTTCAAACAACCATTTGTGCTTTCCAGAAATTCTACATCATTTTGAATCAACAATATGTCATCCACATATACTTATCAAAAATGTTGTAGTGCTCCCACTCACTTTCTTGTAAATACAAGTTTCTAGCAAACATTGTATAAACCTAAAAGCTTTGATCACTCCATCAAAACATATATTCCGATTCCGATATGCTTGCTCTGATCCATAGAAGGATTGCTGGAGCCAGCATACCTTTTAGCATCCTTAGGATCGACAAAACCTTTTATTGTATCACATAGAACTTTTCTTACGAAAACTTGGTAAGAAAACTTGTTTTGACATCCAGCTGTAAGATTTCATAATCGAAAAATACAGCTAATGCTAACATGATTCCGACGGACTTAAGCATCGCTACGGGTGAGAAATTCTCATCGTAGTCAACTCCTTGAACTTGTGAAAAGACTCTTTCCCACAAGTTGAGCTTCATAGACAGTAACATTACCGCCCACGTCCGTCTTCTTCTTAAAGATCCATTTATCTCAATGGCTTGCCGATCATCGGGCAAGTCCACCAAAGTCCATACTTTGTTCTAATACATGGATCCTGTCTCGGATTTCATGGCTTCTAACCATTTGTCGGAATACGGGCCCACCATCGCTTCTCCATAGCTCGTAGGTTCATTGTTGTCTAACAACATGATATCTAAGACAGGATTACCGTACCACTTAGGAGTAGTACATATCCTTGTCGACCTACGAGGTTCGATAGCAACTTGATCCGAAGCTTCATGATCACTATCATTAACTTCCTATTCAACAGACATAGGCTCCATAGAAAACATCTTTTTATGTTGCATCACTCTCTGGTTGAAGTAAAGGTTCGACAACCTCATCAAGTTCTATCTTCCTCCCACTCAATTCTTTTGAGAGAAACTCCTTCTCGAGAAAGGACCCGTTCTTAGCGACAAACAATTTGCCCTCGGATCTGAGATAGAAGGTATACCCACCTGTCACCTTTGGGTATCCTATGAAGATGTGTTTGTCCGCTTTGGGTTCGAGCTTCTCCGGCTGAAGCCTTAAGCATCGCAGCCCAAACATTAAGAAACGAAAACTTTGGTTTCTTGCCAAACCAATGTTTACACGATGTCATCTCAACGGACTTAGATGGTGTCCTATCTAAAGTGAATGCAGCTGTCTCTAACGCATAACCTCAAAATGAAAACGGTAGATCGGTAAGAGACATCATAGATCGCACCATATCTCATAAGGTTCGATTACGACGTCCGAACACACCATTACCCTGTGGTGTTCCAGGTGGCTTCAACTGTGAAACAATTCCACAATGTCTTAAGTGATTGCCAAACTCATAACTCAGAAATTCTCATCGATTAGATCATAGGAATTTGATCTTCTTGTTATGATGGTTCTTAACTTCACTCTGAAATCGCTTGAACTTTTAAAACGTTTCAGACTTGTGCTTCATTAAGTAGATATACCTATATCTACCCAAATCGACAGTGAAGATGAGAAAATAGCGATATCCACCGCACGCTTCAATTCTCATTGGATCACACGCATCAGCATGCATGATTTCCAACAAGTCACTTACCCGTTTCATTGTACCTGAAAACGGGGTCTTAGTCATCCTGCACATGAGACATGGCTCGCATGTGTCAAGCGATTCAAAATCAAGTGACTCCAAACATCCATCGACATGGAGTTTCTTCATGCATCTTACGCCAATATGACCTAAGCGGCAGTGCCAAAAGAAAGTGGTACTATCATTATTAACTCTACATCTTTTGGCGTGAACATGTGTATTACCACGACCGAGATTCAATGAACCATTCACATAGGGTGCATGACCATGAAAGGTATCATTCATGTAAACAGAATAACCATTATTCTCTAACTTAAATGAATGACCGTATTGCAATGAACATGATCTAATCATATTCATGCTCAACGTAGACACCTGATAACATTTATCTAGGTTCAATACTAATCCCGAAGGCAGATGGAGCGTGCGATGGTGATCTCATCAACTTTGAAAACACTTCCAACACACATCGTCACCTCGCCCTTAGCCAGTCTCCGTTTAGTCCGTAGCTTTTGTTTCAAGTCACCAATAATAGCAACTGAACCGGTATTATATACCCAGGTGCTACCAGGAGTACTAGTGAGGTACACATTAATAACACGTATATACTTTGTTGAAGTTTCCAGCCTTCTTATCTACCATGCATTTGGGGCAATTCTGCTACCAGTGACCGTTCCCCTTACAATAGAAGCACTTAGTCTCGGGTTTGGGTTCAACCTTGGGTTCCTTCACTGGAGCGGCAACTGATTTGCCATCCATGAAGTTTCCCTTCTAGCCCTTGCCCTTCTTGAAACCAGTGGTGTTGTTTAACCATCAACACTTGATGCTCCTTCTTGATTTCTACCTTTTGCGGTCTTAAGCACCGCGAACAGCTCCGGGATCAACTCCATCCCTTGCATGTCATAGTTCATCACGAAGATCTAGTAGCTTAGTGATAGTGGCTAGAGAACTCTATCGATCACTATCTTATCTGGAAGTTTAACTCCCACTTGATTTAAGTGATTGTAGCACCCAGACATTCTGAGCACATGCTCACTAGCTGAGCTATTCTCCTCCATCTTGTTGGCAAAAGAACTTGTCAGAGGTCTCACACCTCTCAACACGGGCATGAGCCTGAAATCCCAATTTCAGCTCTTGGAACATCTCATATGTTCTATGGCATTCAAAACGTCATTGGAATCCCGATTCTAAGCCGTAAAGTATGGTGCACTAAACTATCAAGTAGTCATCAGGATGTGTCTGTCAGGTGTTCACAACATCCACAGACGACGTTGTAGGGGTTTGCACATCGAGCGGTGCATCAAAGACGTAAGCCTTCTGTGTAGCAGTGAGGACACTCCTCAGACTACGGACCTAGTCTGCATCATTGCTTACAATATCTTTCAACTTAATCTTTCTCTAGGAACATATTGAAACAGGGAGCTACAACGTGAACTATTTATCTACAACATATTTGCGAAGACAATTTAGACTATGTTCATGATAATTGAGTTCATCTAATCAAATTATTTAATGAACTCCCACTCAGATAGACATCCCTAGTCATCTAAGTGAAACATGATCCGAATCGACTAGGCCGTGTCCGATCATCACGTGAGACGGACTAGTCATCAATGGTGAACATCTCATGTTGATCGTATCTTCTATACGACTCATGCACAGAACGTATGGCTGTCGAACACAATTTTGATGATGTGGACGAGTTTACTCGCAATTTACCTGACGAGTGATCTGATCCATTAACTCCCAGCTGAGTCAAGTGGTTATGCAACCCAGACATTTTGAGTATGTGCTCGCTGACAGAACTATTTTCCTCCATCTTACAGCTGAAGAACTTGTCGGGGACTTCATATCTCTCGACTCGGGCATGAGCTTGAAAAACCATTTTCAGCTCTTCGAACATCTCATATGCTCCGTGTCTCTCAAAACGCTTTTGGAGCCCCGGTTCTAAGCTGTAAAGCATGCCGCACTGAACGAGGGAGTAATCATCAGCACGTGTCTGCCAAGCGTTCATAACGTCTTGGTTCTGTGGGACGGGTGTGTCACCTAGCGGTGCTTCTAGGACATAATCTTTCTTGGCAGCTATGAGGATGATCCTCAGGTTCCGGACCCAGTCCGTATAGTTGCTGCCATCGTCTTTCAGTTTGGTTTTCTCTAGGAACGCGTTGAAGTTGAGGACAACGTGGGCCATTTGATCTACAAGACATATTATAAATATTTTAGATTAAGTTCATGATAATTAAGTTCATCTAATCAAATTATTAATGAACTCCCACTCAGATAGACATCCCTCCAGTCATCTAAGTATAACATGATCCGAGTTAACTAGGCCGTGTCCGATCATCACGTGAGACGGACTAGTCAACATCGGTGAACATCTTCATGTTGATCGTATCTTCTATACGACTCATGCTCGACCTTTCGGTCTTCTGTGTTCCGAGGCCATGTCTGTACATGCTAGGCTCGTCAAGTCAACCTAAGTGTATTGCGTGTGTAAATCTGGCTTACACCCGTTGTATTCGAACATTAGAATCTATCACACCCGATCATCACGTGGTGCTTCGAAACAACGAACCTTCGCAACGGTGCACAGTTAGGGGGAACACTTTCTTGAAATTATTACGGGATCTTTTTAGCTACCGTCGTTCTAAGCAAATAAGTGTAAAACATGATAAAATCAATGCAATCAAATATGAAATGATAACGATATATTTGTATTTGATTCAATCTGGTAGATATGTTGTCAGATGAAATATTAAATATATGATCTCCTATGGGTCTTATTTGAAGTTGTTATAATCGTTACTTAGTAGGAGTTAGAAATAAATAAAGTAATTAATACCGTTTAAAGGTTAGAGTATAAATTAAAATAAAACACTTTGGTCTGGGTTTTATAGCCACCCAGTTACGTTGTGACGTTTGGCACACCCAAAGCACTCCTACGGTATCCGGGAGTTGCACAATCTCATGGTCTAAGGAAATGATACTTGACATTAGAAAAGCTTTAGCATACGAACTACACGATCTTTGTGCTAGGCTTAGGATTGGGTCTTGTCCATCACATCATTCTCCTAATGATGTGATCCCGTTATCAATGACATCCAATGTCCATGGTCAGGAAACCGTAACCATCTATTGATCAACGAGCTAGTCAACTAGAGGCTTACTAGGGACATGGTGTTGTCTATGTATCCACACATGTATCCGAGTTTCCTATCAATACAATTATAGCATGGATAATAAACGATTATCATGAACAAGGAAATATAATAATAACTAATTTATTATTGCCTCTAGGGCATATTTCCAACAGTCTCCCACTTGCACTAGAGTCAATAATCTAGTTCACATCGCCATGTGATTAACACTCACAGGTCACATCGCCATGTGACCAACATCCAAAGAGTTTACTAGAGTCAATAATCTAGTTCACATCACTATGTGATTAACACTCAATGAGTTCTGGGTTTGATCATGTTGCTTGTGAGAGAGGTTTTAGTCAACGGGTCTGAACCTTTCAGATCCGTGTGTGCTTTACAAATCTCTATGTCATCTCCTAGATGTAGCTACCACGTTCTATTTGGAGCTATTCCAAATAACTGTTCTACTTGGAGCTATTCTAAATTGTTGCTCCATTATACGTATCCGGTATCTCTACACAGAGCTATCCGGATAGGTGTTAAGCTTGCATCGACGTAACCCTTTACGACGAACTCTTTTACCACCTCCATAATCGAGAAAATTCCTTAGTCCACTAGTTACTAAGGATAACTTTGACCGCTGTCCTGTGATCCATTCTTGGATCACTCTTGTACCCCTTGACTGACTCGTGGCAAGGCACACTTCAGGTGCGGTACATAGCATAGCATACTGTAGAGCCTATGTCTTAAGCATAGGGGACGACCTTCGTCCTTTCTCTCTATTCTGCCATGGTCGAGCTTTAAGTCTTAACTTCATACCTTCAACTCAGGCAAGAACTCCTTCTTTGACTGATCCATCTTGAACACCTTCAAGATCATGTCAAGGAATGTGCTCATTTGAAAGTACTATTAAGCGTTTTGATCTATCCTTATAGATCTTGATGCTCAATGTTCAAGTAGCTTAATCCAGGCTTTCCATTGAAAAACACCTTTCCAAATAACCCTATATGCTTTCCAGAAATTCTACATCATTTCTGATCTACAATATGTCAACAACATATACTCATCAGAAATTCTATAGTGCTCCCACTCACTTCTTTGGAAATACAAGTTTCTCATAAACTTTATATAAACCCAAAATCTTTGATCATCTCATCAAAGCATACATTCCAACTCCGAGATGCTTACTCCAGTCCTTAGAAGGATTGCTGGAGCTTTGCATACTTATTAGCATCTTTCAGGATTGACAAAACCTTCCGGTTGTATCACATACAACCTTTCCTCAAGAAAATCGTCGAGGAAACAATGTTTTGACATCCTATCTGCAAGATTTCATAAATAATGCAGTAATCGCTAATATAATTCCAACAGACTCTTAGCATCGCTACGAGTGAGAAAGTCTCATCGTAGTCAACTCCTTGAACTTATCGGAAAACATCTTAACGACAAGTCGAGCTTTCTTAATGGTGACATTTACCATCATTGTCCGTCTTCCTTTTAAAAATCCATCTGCACTCAACAGCCTTATGACCATCGAGCTGTTCTGTCAAAGTCTACACTTTGTTTCCATACATGGATCCTCTCTCGGATTTTATGGCCTCGAGCCATTTATCGGAATCCGGGCCCACCATCGCTTCTCCATAGCTCGTAGGTTCATTGTTGTCTAGCAACATGACTTCCAAGATAGGATCACGTACCACTCTGAAGTAGTACGCATCCTTGTCATCCCACGAGGTTTGGTAGTGACTTGATCTGAAGTTTCATGATCACTATCATAAGCTTCCACTTCAATTGGTGTAGGTGCCACAGGAACAACTTCCTGTGCCCTGCCACACACTAGTTGACGATACGGTTCAATAACCTCATCAAGTCTCCACCATCCTCCCACTCAATTCTTTCGAGAGAAACCTTTCCTCGAGAAAGGACCCGATTCTAGAAACAATCCCTTATTGCTTTCGGATCTGAGACAGGAGGTATACCCAACTGTTTTTGGGTGTCCTATGAAGATGTATTTATCCGCTTTGGGTTCGAGCTTATCGGCCTGAAACTTTTTCATATAAGCGTCGCAGCCCCAAACTTTTAAAGAAATGACAGCTTAGGTTTCTCTAAACCATAGTTCATACGGTGTCATCTCATCGGAATTACGTGGTGCCCTATTTAAAGTGAATGTGGTTGTCTCTAATGCCTAACCCATAAATTATTGTGGTAATTCGATAAGAGACATCATGGTATGCATCATATCCAATAGGGTGCAGTTATGATGTTCGGACACACCATCACACTATGGTGTTCCAGGCTGTATTAGTTGTGAAACAATTTCCACAATGTCTTAATTCTGTGCCAAACTCGTAATTAAGATATTCATCTCTATGATCATATCATAGATACTTCATCCTCTTGTCACGACGATCTTTCAACTTCACCCTGACATTACTTGAACCTTTCAATAATTCAGACTCGTGATTCATCAAGTAAATATACTCAACATCTACTCAAATCATCTGTGAAGTAAGAACATAACGATATCCACTACACGCCTCCGCACTCATTGGACTGCACACATCAAAATGTATTACTTCCAACAAGTTGCTTTCCAGTTCCATTTTACTGAAAACGAGGCTTTCAGTCATCTTGCCCATGTGGTATGATTTGCATGTCTCAAGTGATTCAAAATCTAGTGAGTCCAAACGGTCCATTTGCATGGATTTTCTTCATGCATATACACCAATAGACATGGTTCGCATGTCTCAAACCTTTCAAAAACGAGTGAGCCCAAAGATCCATCAACATGGAGCTTCTTCATGCGTTTTATACCGATATGACTTATGTGGCAGTGCCACAAGTAGGTGGTACTATCATTACTATCTTTTGGCATGAACATGTGTATCACTACGATCGAGATTCAATAAACCATTCATTTTAGGTGTAAGACCATTGAAGGTATTATTCAAATAAACAGATTAACCATTATTCTCCTTAAATGAATAACCGTATTGCGATAGACATAATCCAATCACGTCTATGCTCAACGCAAACACCAAACAACAATTATTTAGGTTTAACACCAATCTCGATGGCAGAGGGAGCATGCGATGCATGATCATATCAACATTGGAAACACTTCCAACACATATCGTCAGCTCACCTTTAGCTAGTCTCCGTTTATTCCGTAGCTTTTATTTCGAGTTACTAACACTTAGCAACCGAACCGGTATCTAATACCCTGGTGCTACTAGGAGTGCTAGTAAAGTACACATCAACACAATGTATATCCAATCGACCTTGCCAGCCTTCTAATCTACCAAGTATCTAGGGTAATTCTGCTCCAGTGGCTGTTCCCCTTATTACAGAAGCACTTAGTCTCGGGTTTGGGTTCAACCTTGGGTTTCTTCACCAGAGCAGCAGCTGAATTGCCGTTTCATGAAGTATCCCTTTTTGCCCTTGCCCTTCTTGAAACTAGTGGTTTCACCAACCATCAACAATTGATGCTCCTTCTTGATTTCTACTTTCGCGGTGTCAAACATCGCGAATATCTCAAGGATCATCATATATGTCCCTGATATATCATAGTTCATCACGAAGCTCTAGTAGCTTGGTGGTAATGACTTCGGAGAACCATCACTATTTCATCTGGAAGATTAACGCCCACTTGATTCAAGCGAATGTTGTACTCAGACAATCTGAGCACAAGCTCAACAATTGAGCTTTTCTCCTTAGTTTGCAGGCTAAGAAAATCGTCGGAGGTCTTATACCTCTTGACGTGGGCACGAGCCTGAAATCCCAATTTCAGCCCTCGAAACATCTCATATGTTTCGCGACATTTCAAAAACCGTCTTCGGTGCCTCAACTCTAAGCCGTTTAACTGAACTATCACGTAGTTATCAAAATGTGTATGTCAGATGTTCGCAACATCCATAGACGACGTTCGAGGTTCAGCACACTGAGCTGTGCATTAAGGACATAAGCCTTCTATGAAGCAATGAGGACAATCCTCAGTTTACGGACCTAGTCCGCATAATTGCTGCTATCAACTTTTAACTAAATTTTCTCTAGGAACATATCTAAACAGTAGAACTGAAGCGCGAGCTACGACATAATTTGCGAAGATCTTTTGACTATGTTCAGGATAATTAAGTTCATCTTATGAACTCCCACTCAGATAGACATCCCTCTAGTCATCTAAGTGATTACATGATCCGAGTCAACTAGGCCGTGTCCGATCATCACGTGAGACGGACTAGTCATCATCGGTGAACATCTTCATGTTGATCGTATCTACCATACGACTCATGCTCGACCTTTCGGTCTTCTGTGTTCCGAGGCCATGTCTATGCACATGCTAGGCTCGTCAAGTTAACCCTAAGTGTTTTGCATGTGTAAAACTGTCTTACACCCGTTGTATGTGAACGTAAGGATCTATCACACCCGATCATCACGTGGTGCTTCGAAACGACGAACTTTAGCAACGGTGCACAGTTAGGGGAGAACACTTCTTGAAATTTTTAATGAGGGATCATCTTATTTACTACCGTCGTTCTAAGCAAATAAGATGTATAAACATGATAAACATCACATGCAATCAAATAGTAGTGACATGATATGGCCAATATCATATAGCTCCTTTGATCTCCATCTTGGGGCTCCATGATCATCTATTACAAGAACATGATCAATCTCATACATCACATATATCATTCATCACATCCTTTTGGCCATATCACATCACATAGCATACCCTGCAAAAACAAGTTAGACGCCCTCTATTTGTTGTTTGCATGTTTTACGTGGCTGCTATGGGTTTCTAGCAAGAACGTTTCTTGCCTACGCAAAACCACAATGTGATATGCCAATTGCTATTTACCCTTCATAAGGACCCTTTTCATCGAATCCGATCCGACTAAAGTAGGAGAGACAGACACCCGCTAGCCACCTTATGCAACTAGTGCATGTCAGTCGGTGGAACCAGTCTCACGTAAGAGTACGTGTAAGGTCGGTCCGGGCCGCTTCATCCCACGATGCCGCCGAATCAAGATAAGACTAGTAACGGCAAGCATATTGAACAAAATCAACACCCACAACTACTTTGTGTTCTACTCGTGCATAGAAACTACGCATAGACCTAGCTCATGATGCCACTGTTGGGGAACGTAGCATAAATTCAAAATTTTCCTACGTGTCACCAAGATCTATCTATGGAGTCATCTAGCAACGAGGGAGGAGTGGATCTACATACCCTTGTAGATCGCGCGCGGAAGCGTTCAAGAGAACGGGGTTGATGGAGTCGTACTCGTCGTGATCCAAATCACCGATGATCCTAGCGCCGAACGGACGGCACCTCCGCGTTCAACACATGTACGGAACGGAGACGTCTCCCACGCCTTGATCCAGCAAGGAGGAGGGAGAGGTTGATGGAGATCCAGCAGCACGACGGCGTGGTGGAAGTAGCGGGATTCCAACAGGGCTTCGCTAAGCGCTGCGGGAGGAGGAAGATGTGTCACGGGAGGGAGAGGGAGGCGCCAGGCCTTAGGTATGGTTGCTCCTCCTTTTCCCCACTATATATAGGGCCAAGGGAGAGGGGGGAGGCGCAGCCCTTGCCCCTTCCTCCAAGGAAGGGTGCGGCCAAGGGTGGGGAGGAGTCCATCCTCCCCAAGGCACCTCGGAGGTGCCTTCCCCCTTTAGGACTCTTCCTTTCCCTTATCTCTTGGCGCATGGGCCTCTTGGGGCTGGTCCCCTTGGCCCATACAGTCCAAGGCGCACACCCCTACAGCCCATGTGGCCCCCCGGGGTAGGTGGCCCCACCCGGTGGACCCCGGAACCCTTCCCGTGGTCCCGGTACAATACTGGTGACCCCGAAACTTGTCCCGATAGCCGAAATAGCACTTCCTATATATAAATCTTTACCTTTGGACCATTCCAGAACTCCTCGTGACGTCCGGGATCTCATCCGGGACTCCGAACAACTTTTGGGTTACCGCATACTAATATCTCTATAACCCTAGCGTCACCGAACCTTAAGTGTGTAGACCCTACGGGTTCGAGAGACATGCAGACATGACCGAGATGACTCTCAGGTCAATAACCAACAGCGGGATCTGGATACCCATGTTGGCTCCCACATGTTCCACGATGATCTCATCGGATGAACCACGATGTCAAGGACTTAATCAATCCCGTATACAATTCCCTTTGTCTAGCGGTACGATACTTGCGCGAGATTCGATCGGCGGTATCCCGATACCTTGTTCAATCTCGTTACCGGCAAGTCTCTTTACTCGTTTAGTAACACATCATCCCGTGATCAACTCCTTGATCACATTGTGCACATTATGATGATGTCCTACCGAGTGGGCCCAGAGATCCCTCTCCGTTTACACGGAGTGACAAATCCCAGTCTCGATTCGTACCAACCCAATAGACACTTTCGGAGATACCTGTAGTGGACCTTTATAGCCACCCAGTTACGTTGTGACGTTTGGTACACCCAAAGCATCCTACGGTATCCGGGAGTTGCACAATCTCATGGTCTAAGGAAATGATACTTGACATTAGAAAAGCTTTAGCAATACGAACTACACGATCTTTGTGCTAGGCTTAGGATTGGGTCTTGTCCATCACATCATTCTCCTAATGATGTGATCCCGTTATCAATGACATCCAATGTCCATGGTCAGGAAACCGTAACCATCTATTGATCAACGAGCTAGTCAACTAGAGGCTTACTAGGGACATGGTGTTGTCTATGTATCCACACATGTATCTGAGTTTCCTATCAATACAATTATAGCATGGATAATAAACGATTATCATGAACAAGGAAATATAATAATAACTAATTTATTATTGCCTCTAGGGCATATTTCCAACATGAGGTTGAGAATCAACATGACAGGAAAATCAAGTTCTTGCGATCAGATCGTGGGGGAGAATACTTGAGTCACGAATTTGGCACACACTTAAGAAAATGTGGAATAGTTTCACAACTCATGCCGCCTGGAACACCTCAGCGTAATGGTGTGTCCGAACGTCGTAATCGCACTCTATTAGATATGGTGCGATCTATGATGTCTCTTACCAATTTACCGCTATCATTTTGGGGCTATGCTTTAGAGACTGCCGCATTCACTTTAAATAGGGCTCCGTCGAAATCCGTTGAGACGACGCCGTATGAATTATGGTTTGGGAAGAAACCTAAGCTGTCGTTTCTAAAAGTTTGGGGATGCGATGCTTATGTCAAGAAACTTCAACCTGAAAAGCTCGAACCCAAGTCGGAAAAATGCGTCTTCATAGGATACCCTAAGGAAACCATTGGGTATACCTTCTACCTCAGATCCGAAGGCAAGATCTTCGTTGCCAAGAATGGATCCTTTCTAGAGAAGGAGTTTCTCTCGAAAGAAGTAAGTGGGAGGAAAGTAGAGCTTGATAAAGTACTGCCTCTTGAAGCAGAGAGTAGCGCAGCTCAGGAAAATGTTCCTGTGGTGCCTGCACCGATTAGAGAGGAAGTTAATGATGATGATCAAGATACTTCAAATCAAGCTCCTACTGAACTTCGTAGGTCCACAAGGACACGTTCCGCACCAGAGTGGTACGGCAACCCTGTCTTGGAAATCATGTTGTTAGACAACGGTGAACCTTCGAACTATGAAGAAGCAATGGCGGGCCCAGATTCCGACAAATGGCTAGAAGCCATGAAATCCGAGATAGAATCCATGTATGAAAACAAAGTATGGACTTTGACTGACTTGCCCGAAGGTCGGCGAGCCATAGAAAATAAATGGATCTTTAAGAAGAAGACAGACGCTGATGGTAATGTGACCATCTATAAGGCTCGACTTATCGCTAAGGGTTATCGACAAGTTCAAGGGGTTGACTACGATGAGACTTTCTCACCCGTAGCGAAGCTGAAGTCCGTCCGAATCATGTTAGCAATTGCCGCATTCTATGATTATGAGATATGGCAAATGGACGTCAAAACGACATTCCTTAACGGCTTCCTTAAGGAAGAATTGTATATGATGCAGCCGGAAGGTTTTGTCGATCCTAAGAATGCTAACAAGGTGTGCAAGCTCCGACGCTCAATCTATGGGCTGGTGCAAGCATCTCGGAGTTGGAACATTCGCTTTGATGAGATGATCAAAGCGTTTGGGTTTATGCAGACTTATGGAGAAGCCTGCGTTTACAAGAAAGTGAGTGGGAGCTCTGTAACATTTCTCATATTATATGTGGATGACATACTGTTGATGGGAAATGATATAGAATTCTTGGAAAGCATAAAGGCCTATTTGAACAAGTGTTTTTCAATGAAGGACCTTGGAGAAGCTGCTTATATATTAGGCATCAAGATCTATAGAGATAGATCGAGACGCCTCATTGGTCTTTCACAGAGTACGTACCTTGACAAGATATTGAAGAAGTTCAAAATGGATCAATCAAAGAAGGGGTTCTTGCCTGTATTGCAAGGTATGAGATTGAGCACGGCTCAATGCCCGACCACGGCAGAAGATAGAGAAAAGATGAGTATCGTCCCCTATGCCTCGGCCATAGGGTCTAT
This sequence comes from Triticum urartu, assembly GCF_003073215.2. NCBI lineage: Eukaryota > Viridiplantae > Streptophyta > Magnoliopsida > Poales > Poaceae > Triticum > Triticum urartu. Next base: position 568,383,745 of record NC_053028.1, read on the forward strand.
CATGTATGCTATGCTGTGTAACAGACCTGATGTAAACCTTGTCGTGAGTTTGGTAGGAAGGTACCAAAGTAATCCCGGCATGGAACACTGGACAGCGGTCAAAAATATCCTGAAGTACCTGAAAAGGACTAAGGAAATGTTTCTCGTTTATGGAGGTGACGAAGAGCTCGTCGTAAAGGGTTACATCGATGCTAGCTTCGACACAGATCTGGATGACTCTAAGTCACAAACCGGATACGTGTATATTTTGAATGGTGGGGCAGTAAGCTGGTGCAGTTGCAAGCAAAGCGTTGTGGCGGGATCTACATGTGAAGCGGAGTACATGGTAGCCTCGGAGGTAGCACACGAAGAAGTCTGGGTGAAGGAGTTCATTACCGACCTAGGAGTCATACCCAATGCGTCGGGCCCGATGACTCTCTTCTGTGACAACACTGGAGCTATTGCCCTTGCCAAGGAGCCCAGGTTTCACAGGAAGACCAGGCATATCAAGCGTCGCTTCAACTCCATTCGTGAAAGTGTTCAAAATGGAGACATAGAGATTTGTAAAGTACATACGGACCTGAATGTAGCAGATCTGTTGACTAAACCTCTCCCTAGAGCAAAACATGATCAACACCAGAATTCCATGGGTGTTCGATTCATCACAATGTAACTAGATGATTGACTCTAGTGCAAGTGGGAGACTATTGGAAATATGCCCTAGAGGCAATAATAAAATGATCATTATATTTCCTTGTTCATGATAATTGTCTATTATTCATGCTATAATTGTATTATCCGGAAATCGTAATACATGTGTGAATACATAGACCACAATGTGTCCCTAGTGAGCCTCTAGTTGACTAGCTCGTTGATCAATAGATAGTCATGATTTCCTGGCTATGGACATGGGGATGTCATTGATAACGGGATCACATCATTAGGAGAATGATGTGATGGACAAGACCCAATCCTAAGCTTAGCTCAAAGATCGTGTAGTTCGTTTGCTGTAGCTTTTCTGAATGTCAAGTATCATTTCCTTAGACCATGAGATTGTGCAACTCCCGGATACCGTAGGAGTGCCTTGGGTGTGCCAAACGTCACAACGTAACTGGGTGATTATAAAGGTACATTACAGGTATCTCCGAAAGTGTCTATTGAGTTGGCACGAATCAAGACTGGGATTTGTCACTCCATATGACGGAGAGGTGTCTCTGGGCCCACTCGGTAATGCATCATCATAATGAGCTCAATGTGACCAAGGGGTTGGTCACAGGATCATGCATTACGGTACGAGTAAAGTGACTTGCCGATAACGAGATTGAACAAGGTATTGGGATACCGACGATCGAGTCTCGGGCAAGTAACGTACCGATTGACAAAGGGAATTGAATACGGGATTGATTAAGTCCTCGACATCGTGGTTCATCTAATGAGATCATCGAGGAGCATGTGGGAGCCAACATGGGTATCCAGATCCCGCTGTTGGTTATTGATCGGAGAGACGTCTCGATCATGTTTGCGTGTCTCCCAAACCCGTAGGGTCTACACACTTAAGGTTCGGTGACGCTAGGGTTGTAGAGATATTAGTATGCAGTAACCCGAAAGTTGTTCGGAGTCCTAGATGAGATCCCGGACGTCACGAGGAGTTTCGGAATGGTCCGGAGGTAAAGATTTATATATAGGAAGTCCAGTTTCGGCCAGCGGGAAGGTTTCGGGGGTTACCGGTATTGTACCGGGACCACCGGAAGGGTCCCGGGGTCCACCTGATGGGCTGGTGCGCCCCACCCAAGGGCCCAAGGCGCCTAGGGTTGGAAACCCTAGGGGGCCGTTGTCCCCTGAGGGGGCATGCGCCCCCTGGTTGGAAACCCTAAGGGGGCCGTTGCCCCCAGCCCCCCCCTTTTAGATGGGATCTCCAAGGGGGCATGCGCCCCCCTAGCCCCTATATATAGTGGAAGGGAGGGAGGGCAGTCGTACCTTGCTCTTGGCGCCTCCCTCTCCCTCCGTAACACCTCTCTTCCCCGCTTGTGCTTGGCGAAGCCCTGCCGGGATCCTGCTGCATCCACCACCACGCCGTCGTGCTGCTGGATCTTCATCAACCTCTCCTTTCCCCTTGTTGGATCAAGAAGGAGGAGACGTCTTCCCAACCGTACGTGTGTTGAACGCGGAGGTGCTGTCCGTTCGGCACTTGATCATCGGTGATTTGGATCACGGCGAGTACGACTCCATCATCCCCGTTCACTTGAACGCTTCCGCTCGCGATCTACAAGGGTATGTAGATCCACTCCTATTCCCCTCATTGCTAGAATACTCCATAGATTGATCTTGGTGATGCGTAGAATTTTTTTTAATTTCTGCTACGATCCCCAACAGGGACCAGCCCCTAGGTGGGCTGGGGCGCCTCCCACTAAGGCCCAAGGCGCCTCCAAGAGGGGAGGGGCGAACCCTAGGGCAGATGGGCCCTAAGGCCCACCTCAGGTGCGCCTCCCCCTCTCCCCCTTGTGGCCGCCACCCCAGATGGGGATCTAGGGCTGCCTCCACCCTTAGGGAGGAAACCCTAGGTGGGGGTGCAGCCCTCCCTCTCCCCCTATATATAGTGGAGGCAAAGGGGCAGCCCAACACATGAAGTTCCTCCTCTGTTGGCACAGCCCTACCCCTCTCCCTCCTCGTCTATCGTAGTGCTTGGCGAAGCCCTGCTGGAGTCCCGCGCTCCTCCACCACCACCATGCCGTCGTGCTGCTGCTGGATGGAGTCTTCCCCAACCTCTCCTTCTCCCCTTGCTGGATCAAGGCGTAGGAGACATCACCGGGCTGCACGTGTGTTGAACGCGGAGGTGCCGTCTGTTCGGCACTAGGATCATCGGTGATTTGGATCACGACGAGTACGACTCCATCAACCCTGTTCACTTGAATGCTTCCGCTTAGCGATCTACAAGGGTATGTAGATGCACTCTACTTCCCCTCGTTGCTAGATTACTCCATAGATTGATCTTGGTGATGCGTAGAAATTTTTGAATTTCTGCTACGATCCCCAACAAGTTGGTCCCCAGTCGCCGGCCCCAGGTCCGCTCCCAGATGCGTTTTTTTTCAAAAAAAAAACGTTTGGCGAAGTTCGGTTAAACACGGCTAAATTTTGCCAAACTTTGGCATATATTAGACATGTTCACGATGTGCTACATAGCAAATATAACTAAAAAAAGAAATCGCTGAACGCCGAGTAGTCGCCGTCGTCGCTGCCATCCTCGCCGCCGCCGTCGTCGGCGGCCTTCTCCTGCTTGACGCGGCCGTCCCTGGTGACCCCTGACCGGCGTCGCCATGGCTGACTGGCGGCGGCGGCGCGTCGTCGTCGTCGTCGCTGTCTTCATCGCGGCCCCGGCGGCGCTGCTCGAACCGCCGAAGGGCGGCGCACTGGCGCTCCCTCGCCATCTTCAAGGAGTCCTTGCGCGCCCATTCCAGGGCTGCGTCGTCCTCGAGCTCTACCTCGCCGTGCTCCATCTTCACGGCGGGGAGACCCGGCTCCGTTTTCACCGGCGCGAGCCCCGGCTCCGTCTTTGGCTTGACGAAGCGCGGAGGAGCCGACGAGGAGGCGCGCCGGCCGCCCTCGTTGATGAAGATGCCGGCACTGCGAGTGCGCCGGCCGAGCGGCGTCTCCGGCGCGGACTCGGCCTTGACGCCGAGCAGCGCCGGAGTGTCGGAGGAATGGGAAGAAGAGTGCGAGGAGGAAGACAAGGAGCCGAACCTCCTGGGCATCCATTGCCCGACGCATCGGCGTTGGGCCGGGGCGGCCGCCCTCGTCGGGGGTTACGCCAGCGGCGGGTTGTTGCCGCCCTCAAGGTGCGTCAGCACACCCTCGAGCGTGCGGCCGGGGACGCCCCACCACAGGTGGCGCCCCTCGCTGTTCTTCGTGCCGCCCACCACCGGCGCCCCGTTGGTGGACGCCGGCCTCTGCTGCTGACGGCGCTCGAAGTACGCTGTCCACGCCCGTGGTTGTCGGTGGCGTACTGGGGCGGGGCGAGCTGCTCGTCGGTGAGGGAGGAGAGCACGATCTCTACCTCGTGGCGAAGTAGGGTGCGTGTGCCACGGCGTCGGGCAACGGGGGAATGGGCACTCCCCCGTTGCTGAGCCTCCATCCCGTCGGCCCGGCGCGCATGTCCGACGGCACCGGGATGTTGGCCTCAAACAGGAGCCACGACTCCTGTTCGCGGAGAGAGCGGCGGCCGAAGCCGTTGTCCGCTGCCGGGGAAACGTTCGGCCATCGGGAGAGGGAGAGGGAGGGCTCGGCAGCGGCACACAGGAAAGGGAGAGGGAGGGCTCGGCGGCGGCGCACGGGAGATGTAGAGCTCGGTGGCTAGGGCGCGTGTGGCCAGAGGCGAGGGAGGCCACTGGCTTATATAGCCGCGCCCGTGTGTACGCGTGCGCGGGAGGGGAGGTGTCGGTGCGCCACCCCGTGACGCGCCGCTCGTGAGGAATCAATGGCAAGGCTGGCCGGCGGCGGCAGCGCGACAGCCTTGGCATTGATTCCCGTGGGAACCGAGGCGATGAGGGCGATGAAGCGCCCGTCTCGCTGACTCGGTGCGCCCGCGGTTGCTTCGCGCCAAAACAACTCGCCCCAGCGCCCGCGGGCGCCCCCCAGCGCGCCGGGTTCGGCCTGGGTCCGCCGGCGCTGATTTCGGCCCAGGACGGCGAAAATCGGGCTCCTGGGGGCGCAACTGGGCCGTTTTTCGGCGCCGACGCGAAAAAATCACCTGGAGAGGCCTTTCTGGGGGCACGGCTGGAGATGCTCTTAGAGGAGAGGGGAAAAGAGATGTGTCAGTTGCTACAAGGCGCCTGCATGCCACAGGACAAGGGGAGATTTCCCTCTAATTAATATGTGCTAATTAATCACAACACTCCCCTAATCTACGCTTGTCCATATAGAATCGTCATATGATCATCAGATAGAATCGTCATCTTGAAAGATTGTCCAGGTTGCATCATCATCTCAAAAGGATTCTTCTCTGGTAATTCTTCATTAATATTCTTGATGAGAACTTGAAACATAAAATTCACAGAGATAAAGAAATGTAATATGATACTTCAAACAGGTACAGCTCAGGGAGACACTCCACCTGATTCTTGCAAGTCCCGAAGTCGTCGCATACCAATTCCATGAACATATTTCTGGAATCTAGAATTTGGTAGAGACTTGGTAAATAAATCAGCAAGATTTTCACATGACTTAATTTGCAAGATGTTTATTTTCCCACTTTTTTGAAGATCATGGGGGGAAAATCACTTAGGAGAAATATGCTTAGTGATATTACTCTCAATGTATCCTGTTTGCATTTGTGCAACACAAGCCGCAGTATCTTCGTAGATAATGGTAGGTGATTCAATAGAACCAATTTCACATGATTTTTGTATGTGGTTTATCATTCTGCGAAGCCACACATATTCGCGTGATGCCTCAAATAATGAAATTATTTCAGAATAATTGGTAGATGTTGCCACCAGAGTCTGTTTAGAAGACTTCCATGATATGGCGGTTCCACCATGTAGGGACACAAAGCCGGATTGTGATCTGGCATTATGGGGATCAGATAAACAGCCAACATCGACGTATCCAATCATATTAGAGTCTTGATTTCTCTGGAACTGAAAGAATAGGCCAAGATCCTTTGTGCCTTGGAGATATCGAAAGATATTCTTAACTCCGGACTAATGGCGTTTGGTGGGAGCTGCTCTATGTCTAGCAAGTAGATTCACTGCAAATGCGAGGTCAGGCCTTGTGCAATTTGCAAGATACGAGAGCGCTCCAACAACACTGAGATACAGAACCTCGGGTCCCAATATTTCTTCTCCATCGTCCCTTGGCCTGAACGGATCTTTCTCTACGTCTAGAGAGCGAACCACCATGAGAGTTTTAGATGGGTAGGATTTGTCCATATTGAATTTCTCCAATATTTTCTGGATATAAGTAGCTTGGTGTACCATGATTCCGAGGGAAGGTGCTCAAATTGAATACCTAAGAAAAAATTGGTTTTACCCAAATCCTTCATCTCAAATTCCATCTTTAGGTGATTGTGTGCTTCATCAATGTCTTGTGTGTTGCCAATGATGTTGAGGTCATCAACGTACACTGAAATAATGCAAAATCCTGTAGAGGACTTCTTGATAAAGACACATGGGCAATCACTATTATTGGAGTAACCTTTATGAAGAAGGAACTCACTAAGTCGGTTGTACCACATCCGTCCCGACTATCTTAAGCCATATAATGACTTATTCAGTTTTACACAATACATGTTGCGTTTGTGCTTGTATTCGGAATAGAGATTCCGCCAGGAACCTTCATATACATGTCCATCTAGTGCCCCGTAAAGATATGCGGTCACGACGTCCATCAACTGCATAGATAGACAGTTTTGCACTGCCAACGATATAAGGTATCGGAAAGTGGTTCCACTCATTACGGGAGAATATGTCTCATTGAAATCAATGTCGGGTCTCTGCGTGAACCCTTGTGCTACGAGCCTTACTTTGTATCTCACCACCTCATTGTTCTCATTCCGTTTTCGGAGAAAAACCCATTTGTATCCGACTGGGAAAACATTGGGAGGTGTCGGTATTGCTTCAGTGAATACCTTTCTTTTGTTAAGCGAGGCAATTTCTGCTTGTATTGCGTCCTTCCATTTAGGCCAGTCGGAGCGTTTTTGACACTCAACGATAGTCTTTGGATCATGATCAGTGAGAAGGATATCTGCAATTTTTTCAGCAAAATAAATGTTGACAGTCGTAGACTTACGATCGAAAGATTCTCCAGAATCAACATAGTTGATGGAAATTTCCTGCACCCCTAGTGACTCTTCGTGATTTCCCAATACGCGTGAATTTGGGTGTTCTGATGGCCCAACCAGTGTGTGCAAACTGAAGCTGGGTTGTGGAGGTTGCCCTTCCACTGGGTGTATACTATCCATAAGGTGTTTATCAACGTTGAGTTGACTTGCATTTACTGACTCCGAGGTTTTTCTCCTCGATTTCCTTTGTTGCTTGCTGGAAGTTTGTTCCAGGTCAGAAGCCGTACTACTCCCCCTCTTTTTAGGAACAGGGAGTTGTGTGGTTTTTATTGGTACCTTCACTCTTTCGGGCGCATTTCTGGCCGGGTTTAAGGACTTTGTAACACCTTTTAGATCAGTAAATGAATCTGGCAGGTTATTTGCAAGATGTTGCAAATTAATGATTTTCCAAACTTGGAGTTCGGTCTCTTGTGTACGTGGATCAGAGGACGAAATGGCTTGATCATTCCAATCAATTTCCGGGCATTCTTTCTGGTACTTGAAGTCTCCCCCTAATGCCGGAAATTGTTCCTCATTAAATATACAATCAGCGTGACGGGCTGTGAACAGGTCCCCAGTAAGGGGTTCCAGGTACTTAATAATCGATGGTGATTTGTACCCCACATAGATCCCCAGTTTCCTATGTGGGCCCATGGATGTCCGCTGTGGTGGTGAGATCGGGATGTATGCAGCACATCTAAACTGACGCAGATGGGAAATGCTAAGAGGATTTCCACGTACCAATTGCAGAGGGGAAGTACTGTGATATGCAGTAGGCCTCAATTGTATCAAGTCAGCAGCGTGTAGAACCGCATGACCCCAACAAGAGGTTGGCAAGTTACAATTCATTAACAAAGGTCTTGCAATGAGTTTGATCCTTTTAATCAATGATTCAGCCAAACCATTTTGTGTATGGACATATGGAATAGAATGATGAACTTCAATCCCCAGGGCCATGCAATAATCATTAAAAGCATGTGAGGAGAATTCTGTAGCATTGTCCATGCGGATTGACTTAATTTGACTTTCTGGATAATGGGCTTGTAATTTAATGACTTGCCTCATTATCTTGGCAAATGCATGGTTTCGCGTGGATACAAGACACACGTGTGACCATCCTATAGATGCATCAATTAGAACCATGAAGTACCGGAAAGGTCTAGATAATGGTTGGATGGGACCACAAATGTCTCCTTGAATATGTTCAAGAAACTGAAGTGGTTCATCTTGTATTTTAAGGTGAGAGGGTCTCAAAATTAGCTTTCCCGTGGCACAAGATGTGCACACAAAGTCTGAAGATTGAGGAAATTTTGACTCGAGCAAATTATGACCAATGGAATTGCTAGTAAATTTTCTCATCATCCCGATCCCGGGATGGCCTAGGCGATCATGCCAGGTTTGAAATGCGTCAACATTTTGAAAAATTACATTGTAGGCAACATGTTCTACGGGTTTGATGTACGTATAGTACAAACCAGACGATAGAGAAGGAATTTTTTCATGTACCTGCTTGCCATATCCGTGATCTTTGGTGAAGAGTAGATACTCCTCTTTGTTGTCTTCATGGGTTTCAATGTGAAAGCCATTTTTACGGATATCTTGATAACTGATCAGGGTACGTGATGAGTCGGGATACAACAAAGCATCCTCAATTGTCACCTGTGTACCACCTGGGAGGGTAAATATGGGACGTCCAGTGCCAACGATTACCGTATCGCGTCCAACGATAGTTAGAATATCTCCATTCATTTTTTCCAGAGTTTGAAAATATTTCATCTCCCTCAGTATGGAGTTTGTGGTTGCACTATCCACAAGGCATAATTCCTCTTCCATCGGATTGTCACCGTAGAGAACTATATATAAGACAAATAACTTTCAATAAGAAAATCTCATGTAAATACATAGAATACAATCTTATTTATATCAAATATGTTGGTACAATTACATCTTATTATATCAAATGTGCTGATACAATATAAAGACAACAACAATACTTATATTCTTATTACAACATCACAAATGGACATAGCTAAATAGATCACTATGGAGATTGTGGGACTAGTCAAAGTCTCCAAACACGTCGTTTGAGGTATACTCAATCATCATGCTCTCCATGTCAGCAAGGTCCTCTGGCTGATGGAACACAATGGTGTTGCTCAGTCCAGGAGGAACGTCGTGCGAACTACCAGCTCCATTGGCGCTGTCTGAATGAAGGTTGAAGTTGGCTTCGAACCTCTTCCCTTGAGATGCTTTGCGTCCCTGAGATTGCTGGTACAGCATAACCAGATGCTTCGGGATCTTGCACTTGTCGGTGGGGTGTGTTTAGCATCCACACTTGTTGCAAAGCAGAGATTTATCATGCTTGGGCTTTGCAGTGCCTTTTCCCTTGTCTGAGTTCCTAGACCTCCTGTTTCTAATGCACTTTCGCTTGTTCTGGAAATTTGATTGATATCCCCTAAAGGCACCATCAAACTTCTGTCTATTCATGACATTCATGTGAACTTCAGGTAAAGGTTGTGCCCCAACTGGGCGTTGAGAACCATTCTTAGCGAGTAGCTCATCATGCTTTTCAGCCTGGAGTAACATATGAATAAGCTCGGAATAGATAGTATAGTTGCGAGCACAGTATTGCTGCTGGAGGATCTTGTCCGCAGGGAGCATAGTAGATAAAGTTTTCTCTATCTTCTCCGCATTAGTAGGTTCCTTCCCGCAAAAGCGTAATTTGGAACTTATCTTATGAACCTTGTGGTTGTACTCACCGACGGACTTAAAATCCTGAAGATGAAGGTGAGTCCAATCATGGAGTGCTTCTGGCAGGACAACTGCCTTCTGCTGTTCATATCTCGTTTTGAGGGCTAGAAACAGAGTACTGGGAGATTCCTCCTCTAAGTACTCAGACTTTAGATCTGGGTGAATATGATGCCTTATGATGTATAAAGCTGCATAGTTTTGCTGCTCTGTCAGCGGCGTGGTTCCGGCCGGTAGGGGAGTCTCCGGGTCCTGGATTGCACGCGCTATCCCATAGGAAGCAAGTCTGATCTTGACGTCCATGGCCCATGTAGGGTAGTTGTGGCCATTGAGGGCAAGCTCCTCAAATTCTTTTGCGGTCATCGTTTACCTACATGGATGAATCAGAGATAATTAATTTACGGAGGGTAAATTAAAAACCATCATGGTTGTATTGTAATAATGGTGCAAAATTTGATACTCAAGTGAAGAACTTGAATAATGTAGACCTCAATTGATTGAACATAACACGTCGAAGATCGCATGGATCTCACGGTAATAGGCTACATAATCTGACAATGTCAGTAGATGCGCTTGTTTCTATTACCTTGTGTATGTTATTCAATTTAAATATAAGGAAATGCATATTCAAGGTAATCATTTGTCGAATTGGACAAAATGTAGACCGTGATTCCAAATATAATGAGGGAGGCGTGTATAAAAAAATTGCAAGTTTGTTGTACGAGAGAAATTAATCTCAATCGTTGAAACATGTTCTAGAAAATTGGTATGTGGTAAACACATAGAACATGACATTTCTAGATAATGTTGGTCCTTTATTTACATTATCAAATACATTACATAATGTAAACACACGCCTACATATATTTACACATGTCCTAAAATAGAGTAAATCTAAATACCAGACTAGAATGTAAATAACTACATGTGCAGAGGCTAAACAGTGCTAAACAGTGAGACATTACTGCTAAAACTACTGTTACAAGAATTAAACTGGAAAAACCAGAAGAAAAAAAACTTTCTAAGGACTTGGCCTGTAGCCTAGGGCGATCTGGGCTAGGCCCACGGCCCATGTGGAGATGGGGCGGTCAGCCGGCCTTATATGGCGAGCGGTTAGGGATCAGGGGATTCAATCCCCTCCCGACGAGACGCCTGGCGGCGCCGCCACCCCACTCCTTTGCCGCAGTTCACAGGGGGCTCGCCGGCGTGCCTCCCTTATCCTCCGACGAGATGTAGACAGCAGCGGAGGCGAGGCCGGAGTGGCGGCTTAGGCGGCGGTCGATGGCGGCGATGGCGCGACCAAACAGGCGGCGGCGTCCCTCCATGCTCGTGGAGTCCTGGAGGCACGGTCGGGCGACCGTGCGCGGGGACGGCTGTGCCTCGTCCAGCACGGAGGTGGGGGCGTGCGGGGGCTCGGTGGCGCTGCGACTCGGGCCGGCGTCCTCGTCTCCAGGCTGCGCGACCGGCGTCGGGCCAGCGGCTTGGGTCGTCCCTCCGGCGCCGCTCGGGAACGGCACGAAGATGAAGAAGCCGGGCTCGTCAGCCGGCGCTGGAGGCGGAGATGGAATCCGCATTGGAGCCGCGAGCACGGACCCGGGGATCTCTTCTTCGTGTGCGGGAGGCGCGCCGGGGCCGGCCATCGTTGGGGCGTGGTCACCGGGAGCAGCGGCGCGATGGCCGTGTCTGGGGGAGGAGGCCACGTCGAGGGCCGCGTATAGCGGCATGGTGACTTTGTCCAGCGCCATGGTGTCCGAATCGGCGGCGACGGCGCCCGCGTACTCCATGACGGCCACGGGCTGGCGACGGCGCCCGCGTACTCCATGACGGCCACGGGCTGGCGACGGCGGCCGTCCTCACGGATGAGGCGGAGGAAGAAAGAGATGAGTCCAGGCATCTCACCATCGGCGAGGCGTTCCTGTGCTCTCGGCAGAGCGTGCGTGATAACGTGTTTAAGTGAAAGATCAACTTGTATTAATTGATAGAACTAGTACAGCTTATATATCTTTGGAAAAGACGCATCGCACAAGACGCGATGGTTGGAACCGATGCAACGGTTAGAGGAGAGAGGAAAAGAGATGCGTCGGTTGCTACAAGGCGCCTGCATGCCGCAGGACGGACACAGCTTCAGTGACTTCATGAAGCTAAGTTTTAACGTTAGCCCCCTTTGTCAGCTATTCATTCAAGATCCGACGAACTAGATTGATCCATATTTTGAATATATTTTTTAAAAGTGTTCAGAAAAATTTGAAAAAATTACAATAAATTATAAATGTTTTGCTTAGTATTCTGTGAAAGTCTCAACCCATTTGGATGTATGATTTGTGATTAAATAACTTTCTGAGCTCAAATAAATAAAAAATGTGTATTCGCAAACTATACATCCAAATGGATTGAAATTTTCACAGAATACTAAACGAAATATTTATAATTTATTGGAAATTTTTTAAAATTTTCTGAACATTTTTTTAAAAATTATCTGGAATATGGATCAATCTGATTCGTCGGATGTTGAATGGATGGTTGGTAGGGGGGCTAAGTTACGGTAAGACTTAGGGCCTGTTCGGGAGTGCTCCAGCTCCTGGCTTCTCCAACTCCATGACCAGAGCTGGGCCAAACGGTTTTAACTCCAGAAGCTGCGATTTAGAAGCTGGTGAGACATCTAGTGCAAAAAGTGAGGAGTTGAGGGAGCTGGGATTTTCCAGATCCGAGAAAACAGGGAAGCTGGAGTTGAGCGATATTGCCCGAGGATGCCACCGCCAAGTGACTTTGAGGCAGCGTACCGGTTCACTCGATACATTCCTCTTCTCCAGCGCATCCCTTCCGACTGGGCCTAGCCTAGGCCTGTCTGATTTGCTTCCCAACCGGGCCACTTCCACGCTTAATGGGCTGGCAGCCCCAAGCGAGCGCCACGATCGGAGTCAGATGCTGTCGAACGATCCTGCGGTCGCTAAGTGAAGTAGAAGCGAGGAGGAGAAGCTGGATATGTGGAGTTTTGAGAAGTCAGAGGAGATCCGAACATGCCCTTAGCTTCACAAAGTTACTGAAGCTGTGTCCCCGCAGGACAGGGGGAGATTTCCCTCTAATTAATATGTGCTAATTAATCACAACAGGAGGGAGTATTTTTTTAGGATTTTTTGAGCCATTTGTACTCGTAGATCTCACTAAATATTTTACCATCCTGGTTATCTGTGTTACGACAAAGCAACCAAGCTCGGAATATATCAGTTTACGTATAGGTATACTAGCAAAAGGGTCTTTGCTGCAACGGGAGGAAAAAAAAATCATGATCTTCAATGCCCATGACCACATTTTGCTGCATCACCGAGATACATCATCACTCTCAATTTCGTGAAATCATGAATAATTTTTGAAATCATGACATTTTTTTAAACTCGTGCACATATTTGAAATTATGAACGTTTTTCAAATTCGTGAACACTTTTTACAAATTTTTGATCATTTTCTAAAATCAAGAACATTTTTTGAATTTGTGAACATTTTATTCCAAACAATTTTTGTAAAAATTGTGAACATTTTTTAAACAATTTTCTTGAATCGGCAAACATTTCTCGAATCGATGAACATTTTTTTCAAAATCAGTGGAACAAATTTTAAAATTCATGATTTTTTTATTGAATGAACATTTTTTGAATGCATGACCATTTTTTGAATTAGCGAATATTTTATGAATGAATAAATTATTTTGCAAGTCATGAACAGTTTTTGAATTGGCAAAATTTTGTTCAATTTCATTAACATTTTTTAATACACCAATTTTGGAAAAATCATGAGCATTTTTTGATTTCCCGAACATATATTTTCAATTTTTTATTTTTTGCATAAAAACATTTCTTACAAAATTGCAAACATTTTTTGAATCCACAGGCATATACGATTCATTGAACATTTTATTTCAGAATTATCATTTTTTTAATTTTCAAACTTTTTTGAAGCCCCAAATTATTTAAAGTGAAAAAACAGAAAAGAAAAAATATATATAAAAAACAGGCCGTCCGGACATGCGTTGGCCCAAATGGCGCGCTGCGTCTTGTCCCAGCGCGCAGAGGGCAATATAGGAGGTCCCTACTGCATGGGCCGACCTAGGCAGAGAATTCCCATGTGTAAAACATTTTTTATCACTTATAGATGGCATTGGTAGGTAATATTTTACAATTTTAGAGGCAATTTTCATGACGTCCCGCCAGAAGCAATTACCCCTTTATTATTCCTATAAATGTTGGAAAGTGCAACTGCACTTTTCAGTCGAACCGAGCGCATGTATGTCAGCGGTCTGATGCATGCATGTGGTTATTTAACACAACAGATGGTGGCAGTGTGTGGTATTGTGTCCGCGTGCATGTGGATACCCAGCGTTTGTGCGCATGTATGTGATGACGTCATCTATTTATTCCGTTTCAATTTTTTTAAAGCTACAACTTTTGAACCGAGTATCAGAACGAATAATAGTTTTCATATTTGCTTCCTCGTGATGACCTCTTCAAAACTAGGTCCCATATGAATATGTTTTGATGATTTTTTAGAAGCAACTTTAATGCTAGACGAGTTAAGTTTAGTGCTAAACAAGAGCAACTTTGATGCTAAATGAATTGCACCGTGTGTATTAGTGAATTTGCCTAGTAGCCTCCTACTTAGTTGTGTGAAGTGGTGTAGTAGGTGATTACCATGGTTGCCAAGTTGCATACATTAGAAACTAAGTTGTAGATAGTTTAGTTGGTTATATCATACTGCGAAAGTTGATAATCGTAGATTGAAAAATTATCTTACATGGCTTCTAAGTTGTCTACCTTATTAGAAGCCAAGTTGCCTATGGGTGATCCTCAACTGCCTACAATATTATGAAGGTTGTTCATCAAGGGACCTAAGTTTTCTATCATGATTCCAAATTTCGAAACTATGTGAGGATGAATGGTATGAGAGCCTTATGTTTTCCATTTTTGGGTGAGTATGGTCGCCAACGCTACTGAGCATGCGGGTGTTAGCTAGCCAGGTCGCTCGAGCTCTTCAAAACTAAACCCCACATAGATATGTTTCGATGTTTGTTTTTCAAAAGCAACTTTATGCTAGATGAGGCAACTTTAGTGCTAAATAAAAGCAACTTCACTCCATTAAAAGTAACCGATTAGCAACAATAAGCGGAAACTAAGTAGGAACAGTGAAGTACTTCGAAATAGAGGTAGATAACATCACATCACCTTCATAAGAATTTTCCTTCTACTAGAGGCAACTTTACTACCTTTTGTGTCTTACTTAATTTTGTCTAACATTCTCGTAACTTCCTCACCGGTACTTCTAAGTTGCCTATTTTGTTCATGCTTGTATGTCGTTGTTTCTAAATTGCCTATAATACTGTGAAATAATCTACCGTTGATGCTCTATTGTCTACTATTGCTAGCTATAATAGGCAACTTGGTGGTGAATCGAGGCAACTTCAGAGTGTTTTGTAGGCGAGATAGAAAAGTAGTGATAAGCAACTTCACAATATTGCAGGCAACTATTTTTTTGCAAAGTTAGGCAACTTAGCAGCAATGGTAGGCGGTTAATTACTAGTAGCATGCAACTAGGCATCAATGGTAGGCAATTTCATAGTTTTTAATAGGCAATTGAGCATCAATAGTAGGCAACAGACGATCAACAGTAGGCAACTGAGTATTCATGATAGGCAAGTTGGGATAATGTTAACAAAATTTCACAAGTACATATAGTGCAGTGAAGTTGCTTGTATGTAGCACTAAAGGTGCCTTATGTTTTGTGTTTTTTTTCTCATTTTACTAACCTAATAGGCACTCCTACTAGGCCAAAAAGAAGAAGTTGCTTCCCTATAGCACTATAGTTGCCTCCATCGCACCCAAAGTTTCCCACAAAAAAGTTTTACGAAACCTAATCATATGGGATCTAGTTTTGAAGAACTCGTCGTGAGAAACCCAACGATGAAAACAGATTTGAATTTCAATGCTCGAACCATAAGTTATGGCTTTTTAATTTTTTTTTGAAACTGTAAATAAATGCACGTGAGATATAGATCTTGGCTGATTTTATGATAGCGTACGTGGCTACGGAGAGGTGGTGGGAGGGGGACCGGTGCCTTCGTATTCTAGCACCGTCTTTAGGCCCAGGTTATCTTTTTTGCTAAAAAAGTAAGGTCTACCCGATTAGATGAACAAGCGCTCATGCGCTCCCTAGCCATGTCCTTTATTATTAGGTATAGATGTACACCGACGAAAGCTCTGACGTCACTTGCATCTCATCGCTTGCAATGGAAGTGATCCATACGTGCGCCTAAGCGTAAGTTCTGTTTAGATTTGACTCACCAGACTCTTGACCGACAACGTGCATGTGCCAACCAGCCTATATATATAGACCTCAACCTAGGCTAGACATGGCAACATGGAGGTGTAGCCCTCGACCTCGGCTTGTCATGGCAACGTGGAGGTGAGCGCGATGATGGGGAACGTTGCATGAAAATCAATTTTTTTCCTACGGAACACCCAAGATCTAATCTATGAGATGCATGGCAGTGAGAGGGGAGTGAGTCTACGTACCCTTGTAGACTGAAAGTATTAGCGTATGTAACGCGGTTGATGTAGTCGTACTCTTCATGATCCAATCACGATCCAATCTGATCTAGTGCCGAACGGACGACACCTCTGAGTTTAGCACACGTTCAGCTCAATGGCATCCTCTTCTCCTTGATCTAGCAAGCGAGGGAGAGGAAGTAGATGATATTGGGACTAGCCCAATGGCGAGGTGATGGTGGTGACAGCGAAATTCCGACAGGGCTTCGCCAAGCGCGTACTAGAGAAACATGGGAGGAGTTGGGAGAGGCAATGGGCAAGGGTCAAGGGGTGGCTGCCCCCATGAGCCCCCCGCTCTTTATATAGGCTAGAGGGCAGGGGAGGGCGTCCAAAGCCCTTCTAGGGCCGGCCACATGGGAGAGATTCCTTCAAACTTGGAGATAGCATCTTACCTCTAGATTCAACCCTTTAAATTTAGAGATAAGTGATGACCCACAAGTATAGGGGATCAATCATAGTCCTTTCGATAAGTAAGAGTGTCGAACCCAACGAGGAGTAGAAGGAAATGACAAGTGGTTTTCAGCAAGGTATTTTTTGTAAGCACTGAAATAGTCGGTAACAGGTAGTTTGATAACAAGATAATTTGTAATGGTAAATAAAGTGCAGCAAGGTAGCCCAATCCTTTTGTGGCAAAGGACATGCCAAAACTGTGTCTTATAATAAGCAAGCATTCTTGAGGGCACACGGGGATTTCATCTAGTCACTTTCATCATGTTGGTTTGATTCGCGTTCGCTAATTTGATGATTTGATATGTGGATGGACCGGTGCTTGGGTGCTGTTCTTACATGAACAAGCCTCCCACCTATGATCAACCCACTCGCAAGCATCTGTAACTACGAGAAAAATATTAAGATAACATCTGACCATAGCATTAAACATATGAATCCAAATCAATCCCTTACGAAGTAGGGCATAAACTAGGGTTTAATCTTCTGTCACTCTAGCAACCCATCATCTAATAACTACTCCACAATGCATTCCCTTAGGCCCAAAGAGGGTGAAGTGCCATGTAGTCTATGTTCACATGACACCACTAAGGGAATTTCAACATTCATATCATCAAAATATCAAACACATATCAAGTTCACATGATTACTTGCAACATTACTTCTCCCGTGACCTCAAGAATGATGTCTACTACACAACCTTCTTCTTGTAGACGTTGTTGGGCCTCCAAGTGTAGAGGTTTATAGGACAGTAGCAAATTTCGCTCAAGTGGATGACTTAAGGTTTATCAATCCGTGGAAGGCATAGGATAAAGATGGTCTCTCTCAAGCAACCCTGCAAACAAATAACAAAGAGTATCTTGTGTCCCCAACACACCCAATACAATGGTAAATTGTATAGGTGCACTTGTTCGGCGAAGAGATGATGATACAAGTGCAATATGGATGGTAGATATAGGTTTTTGTAATCTGAAAATATAAAAACAGTAAGGTAACTAATGATTAAAGTGAGTGAAAACGGTATTGCAATGCGTTGAAACAAGGCCTAGGGTTCATACTTTCACTAGTGCAAGTTCTCTCAACAATAATAACATAATTGGATCATATAAACGATAGCGCTTGTTGGGAGGCAACCCAATTTTATTTTTATTCCTTGCTTTTTGCTACTGTTTAGTAATAAATAATTTATCTAGCCTATGTTTTGGTTGTGTTTTTTGTGTTTAATTAGTGTTTGTGCCAAGTAGAACCGTTGGGAAGACTTGGGGAAAGTCTTTTTGATCTTGCTGTAAAAAACAGAAACTTTAGCGCTCACGAGAATCGCTGCCATTTTTATTTGGAAAGTTCTATTTAGTTAATTCTTTTTGCATATGATTAATAGATAAATTCCTCACGTCCAGCAATTTATTTTAGAATTTTTGGGGTTCCAGAAGTTGCGTTAGCTATATATTACTACAGACTGCTCTGTTTTTGACAGATTCTGTTTTTTGGGTGTTGTTTGCTTATTTTGATAAATCTATGGCTAGTAAAAGAGTTTATAAACTGTGACACCCCCGACTCAATCGTACACTAATCATACACGCAAACGTCTACAATCAAGATCAGGGACTCACGAGAAGATATCACAACACAACTCTAAAAATAAAATAAGTCATACAAGCATCATAATACAAGCCAGGGGCCTCGAGGGCTCGAATACAAGGGCTCGGTCATAGACAAGTCAGCGGAAGCAATAATATCTGAGTACAGACATAAGTTAAACAAGTTTGCCTTAAGAAGGCTAGCACAAACTGAGATACAGATCGAAAGAGGCACATGCCTCCTGCCTGGGATCCTCCTAAACTACTCCTGGTCATCATCAGCGGGCTGCACGTAGTAGTAGGCACCTCTAGTGTAGTAGGAGTCGTCATCAACGGTGGCGTCTAGCTCCTGGGCTTCATCGTCTGGTCGCAGCAATCGGGTGTAGGAAGGGGGAAAAGGGGGAACAAAGCAACCGTGAGTACTCATCCAAAGTACTCGCAAGCAAGGAGCTACACTACATATGTATGCATTGGTATCAAATGGAATAAGGGTATCATATGTGGACTGAACTGTAGAATGCCGGAATAAGAGGGGGATAGCTAGTCCTATTGAAGGCTACGCTTCTGGCCACCTCCATCTTGCAGCATGTAGGAGAGAGCAGAAGGTAAGTTCACCAAGTAGCATCGTGTAGCATAATCCTAATCGGCGATCCTCTCCTCGTCGCCCTGTTAGAGAGCGAACGCCGGGTTGTATCTGGCACTTGGAAGGGTGTGTTTTATTAAGTATCCGGTTCTAGTTGTCATAAGGTCAAGGTACAACTCCAAGTCGTCCTGTTACCAAAGATCACGGCTATTCGAATAGATTAACTTCCCTGTAGGGGTGCACCACATTTCCCAACACGCTCGATCCTCTTTGTCCGGACACACTTGTCGGGGTCATGCCCGACCTCGAAAGATCAACACGTCGCAACCCTACCTAGGCACAACAGAGAGGTCAGCACGCCGGTCTAAATCCTATGGCGCAGGGGTCTGGTCCCATCACCCATTGCACACCTGCACGTTGCGTACGCGGCCGGTGAGCAGACCTAGCCTCCCTTATACAAGAGCAGGAGTTCCAGTCCAACCCGGTGCGCGCCGCTCAGTCGCTGACGTCACGAAGGCTTCGGCTGATACCACGACGTTGAGTGCCCATAATTGTTGCCGCGTAGTTGTTTAGTGCGTATAGGCCAGTGGCCAGACCCAGATCAAATACCCAGATCTCGTTAAGCGTGTTATTTTGAAATAACCGCGGACATCGACCAGGGCCAGGCCCACCTCTCTCCTAGGTGGTCTCAACCTGCCTTGTCGCTCCGCCACAAAGATCCACTCAGAGGGCCGTCGGGACAAATGTCCTTTCGGACCCAATCCGTGAATCACTGGCGGGTACTCTACGAGCCGACCCGACTTTAGTTACCACAAGTATCATATATTATGTATATAAGTATAAACCCGTGATCACCTCCCGAGTAATCACGGCCCGATAGTATAACATGGCAGACGGACAAGGATGTAGGGCCACTGATGATAAACTAGCATCCTATACTAAGCATTTTAGGATTGCAGGTAAGGTATCAATAACTGTAGCAACAATGACAGACTATGCATCAGGATAGGATTTACGGAAAGCAGTAACATGCTACACTACTATAATGCAAGCAGTAGAGAGAAGAGTAGGCGATATCTGGTGATCAAGGGGGGGAGGCTTGCATGGTTGCTCTGACAAGAAGGAGGGGTCATCTTCGATGTAGTCGAACACATGGACATCGACATCGGTCTCGGAGTCTACCGGAAATAAGTAACGGAGGGGGAACACAATAAATAACAAAGCAATCAAATGCAACACAAAGCAATATGCGGCAATACATTGTGCTAGGGTTGACCTAACGTAGGGACAGGTGACACCGGTGAAGGGGGGAAACATCCGGGAAAGTATCCCCGGTGTTTCGCGTTTTTGGACACGCGGACTAGAGGGGGAAATTTGCGTGTTCGCTATGCTAGGGATGTGTGGCGGACGAACAGGCTGCGTATTCGGATTCGTCTCGTCGTTCTGAGATTATGTACAAAGTTTTCCCATCCGAGCTACGGTTTATTTTATATTGATTTTAAAACATTTAAATTAATTTTAGCATTTAATTAATTAATTTAATTCAACATTATCGAGAACGGTGCAGGCTGGCGTCAGCATGACTTCAGCAGTCAACAGGGGTGTTGACTGGGTCGCTGACGTGTGGGTCCCACTGGTCATTGGCTTAGTTAACTAAACAAGATTAGTTAATTTAATTAAATTGATTAGGTTAATTAGGCTTAATTAGATTAATTAACATGATTAATTAAGTTAATTAATTAATTATTTTTTAAACGTTCTGGGCTAGGCCCCACATGTCATTGGGCCAGAGGCCATAACGGGTTCAGGCGCAACGGTCAGCGGTTGTGGGTGCCCGAACTGGACGAGCCCGGACGCTGGCTCGAGGTCACCAGGGGGGTGCCGGCCTCGACGGCGGCCGAAGTAGTGCGGCAAAACGGCGGCGAGGACGGGCGGTGGAGGCGGCGATGGCGCCTGGAGATGGCGCAACAGTGGCGGGGCACGCGAGCGAGGCGGCGATAGGCAGCGGGCGGAGTGGGAGGCAGCGGTGGGGCGCGGAAAATAGGGGCCGCGAGCGGGGCTGGCGAGGTGCCCGCAGGGGGCGGTGGCGAGCGCGGCGAGGACGGCGACTGCGGCCAGAGTAGAGGTGCGGCGACAGAAGTGCAACGACGCGAGCGGGAAGGGGCGAGGCCGTGGTCGGAGCACGGGGGCTCGCCGGGATCCGCTGGCAGGAGGCGCCGGTGGGGGAGGCGCGCGTGGGCGGCTCGCGTGCTGGCACGGATGCGGTTGTGGCGCGCGCAAGGCATGGTGCAGCAGCGGGGCGATTGGTGGACGACGGCAACAGCCGCAGCAGAAGTAGAAGGCAGCAGCAAGCGGGGGAGGGGGGGGACCTGAGGCTGAGGCGCAGTGCGGCGCACGAGGGAAAGCGGCAGGGGCGCGATGGCTGTGGTCGGGCGTGAGCGACGGCAGGTGAGCATGGCGCGACGAGCGCAGGGCGTGGCCGGGCGCGGCAGGACGTAACAGGCAGCAACAGGCAGCAACAACGTAGGGGGCGGGCGCGCGCGCGCTTCAGCGCGGCCAGGCGCGGCCAGGAACAGAGGAGAGAGAAGGAGAGGCCGGGGCTTCACTAGCGGTGCAGGGGAACGGGGCGGCGAGGCTCTGTGACGCGAGTCGGGGAGGAGGACGAGGAAGGCGCGCGGTCCGGCGGGGGAGGTTCGGCGAGGTCCAGGCGGCGGTGTGCGCTCCGGGCGGCATCGGTGAGGCGAACGGGCCGGGGCACAGTTTTCCCTGATCCAGATCGGTGGGGGGTAGAGAAGATCGTGGGAGAGGGAGTGGACTGAGAGGGGGGAGTGGGGATGGGGTCGGTGTAGGGTTTGGGGTAGTGGGGGGGGGGTTAAGGGAGGCGGGGGCCTGCTCAGTTGGGCCGGTTGGCCTGGCCGGGTGGGCCGTTTGGCTTAGTTGGCCAGGGGAATCCTTCTCTCTTTTGCTTTTGTTTTGTAATCTCCTTTTATTTATTTATTTATTTTTCCTTAACAGTTTTATTTTATTTTGTTTTATAAAACATAAAAGTTGAACCTAAATTAGTAGCACTAATTATACCTCTGCTACAAAAAGTTTAAACCCCTAAATAAAATATTTTAACATTTTATAATTAACAAAAGTCATTTATTAAATGGGTTGTGTTGTTGTTTCATTTTCATTTGAGCATTTAAACATTTTATAAAAGTGTGATTTCTCCACCATAATCACCTATGCAATATTTGGCTCACTCCGAACATTCTAGTTTTAATATTTGAATTTTTTTATTATTTGCTTGATTTTGAATTTGAATTCGAACTGAGATTAGAAATAGTAATCGAGGTGATGTGGCAGCATTAGCAGAGGTTCACTGTAGCTTAAATATCCGGGCATCACAATTCTCCTCCACTATAAGAAATCTCGTCCCGAGATTTTTAAGAGGTGGAGTAAGGGGGAAGTTCTGTTTACGAAACTCTAACGAGTCTTCTCGGTGTTGGTTGCTCTTCTCGAAGAGGTCGATCCACTACGTTAATGTCTTCATGTCTCTAGTACAGGTCATCATGATGAAGCCAACATCCCTTCCTCAGGATCCTCATCGTACTTACAGGAAAGTTAAGTGGAAAAATTCGGGAAGGACGGAGTTCAACACATGTTAGGTACCTAGGGCTATCTCAGTGAACGAGGTACAGAGGCATCTCTCGAATTGACATTCAAGAAAGTCATCGAGAGTAAGTAAGAAGGTGGTTTCGATCCTGGGACCTGTGGGTTATGGGTCCACCATGTGGTTTAAAAGTAGAAAGGGCGGTTACATCTTGCACTATCGTGATAGCGAGGCATGGCAGGGGATAACCTGTCAGTTATGTCAGAGACAACATCGGTACCAAGGGCGAGGGACGAAGAGAACCATTTTCCCGCTCGTTGAACGAGGCTGACCAATAGGCAAAGTTCTCGTCCATCGGTGGTTAGCGGAATGTCAGCAACAATAGTAACAGGGTGTAGCTGATAGAATTGTACACCAAGGTGTTTACATAAGCAGGAGAATATTACTGCTTAGATCATATAGATCCCAAGAAAGGTTAAGCCAATCAATGGAAAGGAAAATATGATTATCAGATTAAACAGAACAATGGAAAGGAAAATGTGTTAAAACACATATTTCAGGGGTATTTCCTTCCCAAGGACAAACAGAGAAATGATAACCATGATAGGATATTATGTAGAAAATCCTCTAGGTGAGGGGAGAGAAATTTCATGACATTACCCATACAACGGTGTTTGGATAATTGAGCAGAAAACATTTAGCATTGGGTTTCAAATGTTCTTAAGGATGTCCAAAGTACCACATTCATGCTTCCGGATAGCCTTGGCATGGTCGTCAAGTAAAGGCCAGACTTTCAATACACAAAGGATCCATCAGGAACAACTTATAGAATAAGTCTTACAATTTCCTCATGGAAGAATGGATAACCTTACTAAAATGGAAACTATAACAATAGGTCCTCCGGCCAGGTGTGCTAGGCATGAGATCACCTTATCGGGTCAAATACTAATGTTATAACTCCTGGAATTATATTCCAACCATCATGTCTGACCGAGATTCAGATCTAATTGGTGACATGATACCTCAGACTTAGGATGTCCGAGAAGAAAAGGTGCAGCACCAATTTTCGAGATGACATTTTAAGATTCTCGAGAAATGAACTATAGGAACGGGTTCCCGAAACAATAGTTCATCATTAAACCAAGGATAGGATGAGGAGGTGGCTTATGGACTCAGCGACAATTCATTGAGAATTCCACACGGATGGATTCCCACAATTATGTGCACAAGGAGATGACATTTGACAATTCAAATGATATAATGTTGTATGCCCGAGGAAAACATACACCATTAATCATTAGTTGAAACGTGTGACCGAAATACGACATTAGGCAGCAAGATCAATGTTAGAGTGGCGATTCAATAATCAACAGTATAAGAACAAACTGTCGATCGTTAACATTCAAAGCAATAGGGTTGCCAGAAGTACAGAATCCAAGCAGCACCGCTTGTTATATGGTATCCCGGTTAGAATCAACACAGGGACCAAGAAAGAATGGTGACGGTGAGAAGTATCACTTTGCCAAGAATTTTCAAAGAGGTGAAGCAATCCTCACAACATACTCGGCATAAAGGACAGTAATACTTCAAGGTAGAATATAATGCAAACAGGATAGCAAGTTGCATCCATAACATGGACAAGCTCACGATGAAAAGAAGTTCAGGGTGTTGTCGATGATAACAAAAATCATCGAGTGCAAGGAGGGTATTTCACAACATGAACATAGTTGACATCTCGAAAGAAGTCAAAGTGTTGAAGGTGATCCGACACATTTGTCGGGAGGTTTCAAGAGGACGCAATCAAACAGCGACGGCGTCAAGCAGGGAATGACGACGTGAAAGTCATAGGAACAACAAGTAAGATGCAAGCTCAGAATCAAAGTTGCCTTTCAGAACAAGAAACATGATGTTGAAAGCTCGACGTAAGTCATGCTCACACTCTGAAGAATTTGTGCACCGAAGAAGGTCGAGGTAGCACAATCAAAGATAGCAAGATAAGGGTGTAGCCGATGGTCTAGGACGACATGACTGAGTTTAAATTTCCATGTAACAATTTCTAGGGGTATTTGAATTTTAGAGCGAATTTGATTTACTAAACGGTGTCCTCGGTTGACGGCAACCTAGAACCCGCAGAGTGATTACGACAAGGAAAGTTATTGCTTCAACAAGTTAGTAAGATGCCTTGCAAAGGCATGATATCCTCGAGATACCACGGGGTAAAACTCGAAGGTAGAACATGATAGAAGTTGAACTGGGTCGTTGACCGACGACAGCAGATACTTTAACCTTGTCAAAAATTGATGATGCCTGGAATGGATTTCTTTCAGACATATGGGAAAAAGGACAGTATGGTCGAACCAAATCTGCAAGGTTCAATTTAAGGATACCGAAAGAATCATACAAATGGATAATCATTTTGCAAGAAGCTTCCGAGACGGTCTACATCGTTTCCATGGGCATGAACACAAAGTTCAAGGTCGACTCCCACTTTTCCAATGCATAACATTTCATTTACTTCTCGCTCTGATAAAGCTGTAGTGTTGGGAATTTATCTGGCAAGACACCAGAAGAGTATGACTCATGAAAACTTTCGGTTTCGGGTTCATACGGATTAGTGAAAGTATAGGTTCAACCCATCGCGGCATCTTAGAAACATATACTACAAACTTCAAGAGTACATAGCACAAGCTTGTAAGCAGAGTATGGCTGGCAAAACAGAGGATACAATTTACCTAAGGTATTATGTATCGGGGGAAGGACTCACAAGGTGATTGAAAATGAAGGACACTGTCGGATAATAATCCAACAATGGATCGGGCGATCCACAACAGAGCTGATGTGAGTATCGGTACTCACTCAGAGGAAGAAAGAATGCAGAGGCATCAGATTCAAGAAACACCTGAATAGTCTGATGCTTAAATACAAAGAAATTATGGCTTCCAAAATGAAGGATCAGAAGCAGACGCTCTGATCAAGGATGGATACATTGAAATGACTTAGTTGGACAATCAATAAAGGTTTGAATTGTTGAGAACCAACTCATGTCTGGGAGGACGTCTGAGTCGGAAAGATAATTTAAAAGGATAACCTGATGATCGCGTGCATACGCACATATTGAAACCATAGGCTTAAAATGACAAGGGCAAGGGATGTCAACGAAGACTACTAGCAATATGGAATTAACCATAATGCTAGCAGGCAAGAAATTCAAGAGCAATAAGTTGATGAGGATTTTGGAAAATCGAATAGCACTTCAAAGAATTTTTGCGAGACACATGAACAACTGGGATGAACAGATCCTCGAAAAACGTGAGGAATTATCCGTAAGGTTTTTAATGCAGAAAACTGCAAGGCAGTAAACTCAAAGGATTTTCGGAACAATGGAGAATATTTCGAGGCATCTTGTAACAACAAGAGCGACGAGGAATGATCATGTGAATGGCAAGGTAATCATCCACGTGGATGTATCGGTGGTAGGAATTATGAAGGCGATGAGCAGAACGGGCTCGGGATAACATCGATGGGTATCCTCAAAATCTTCTGACGAAGCAGGTGATCTTTCGGCATGAGGGCTCTACGAGAGAAATTAATTATGAGAGCCTAGAGTCAGCGTTAGTAAAATCATTTAACTTGAGTAGAAGAGAGATCAGAGTCCCCGAGTATAGGTCGAGGAATAAAAGATCCTAATACCACCCAATGGCGTCGTGGGCTCATAAGCCACACAGCCATGTTAGTAAAAGTTTTTAGTGACTAGACTCAACTTCGGCCAAGGATTTGGAAGGGGGGTTCCTACAAGCAGTCGGCTCTGATACCAACTTGTGACGCCCCCGATTCAATCGTACACTAATCATACACGCAAACGTGTACGATCAAGATCAGGGACTCATGGGAAGATATCACAACACAACTCTAAAAATAAAATAAGTCATACAAGCATCATAATACAAGCCAGGGGCCTCGAGGGCTCGAATACAAGGGCTCGATCGTAGACAAGTCAGTGGAAGCAACAATATCTAAGTACAGACATAAGTTAAACAAGTTTGCCTTAAGAAGGCTAGCATAAACTGAGATACAGATCGAAAGAGGCACATGCCTCCTGCATGGGATCCTCCTAAACTACTCTTGGTCGTCGCCAGCGGGCTGCACGTAGTAGTAGGCACCTCCAGTGTAGTAGGAGTCATCGTCAACGATGGCGTCTAGCTCCTGGGCTCCATCGCCTGGTCGCAGCAATCGGGTATAGGAAGGGGGGAAAGGGGGAACAAAGCAACCGTGAGTACTCATCCAAAGTACTCGCAAGCAAGGAGCTGCACTACATATGTATGCATTGGTATCAAATGGAATAAGGATATCATATGTGGACTGAACTGCAGAATGCCGAAATAAGAGGGGGATAGCTAGTCCTATCGAAGACTACGCTTCTGGCCACCTCCATCTTGCAGCATGTAGGAGAGAGCAGAAGGTAAGTTCACCAAGTAGCATCGTGTAGCATAATCCTACCCGGCGATCCTCTCCTCGTCGCCCTGTTAGAGAGCGAACACCGGGTTGTATCTGGCACTTGGAAGGGTGTGTTTATTAAGTATCCGGTTCTAGTTGTCATAAGGTCAAGGTACAACTCCAAGTCGTCATGTTACCGAAGATCACGGCTATTCGAATAGATTAACTTCCCTGTAGGGGTGCACCACATTTCCCAACACGCTCGATCCCCTTTGTCCGGACACACTTGTCGGGGTCATGCCCGGCCTCGGAAGATCAACACGTCGCATCCCTACCTAGGCACAACAGAGAGGTCAACACGCCGGTCTAAATCCTATGGCGCAGGGGTCTGGGCCCATCGCCCATTGCACACCTGCACGTTGCGTACGCGGTCGGTGAGCAGACCTAGCCTCCCTTATACAAGAGCAGGCGTTCCAGTCCAACCCGGCGTGCGCCGCTCAGTCGCTGACGTCACGAAGGCTTCGGCTGATACCACGACTTCGAGTGCCCATAATTGTTCCCGTGTAGTTGGTTAGTGCATATAGGCTTGTGGCCAAACTCAGATCAAATACCCAGATCTCGTTAAGCGTGTTATTTTGAAATAACCGCGGACGTCGACCAGGGCCAGGCCCACCTCTCTCCTAGGTGGTCTCAACCTACCTTGTCGCTTCGCCACAAAGATCCACTCAGAGGGCCATCGGGACAAACGTCCTTTCGGACCCAATCCGTGAATCACTCGCGGGTACTCTACGAGCCGACCCGACTTTAGTCACCACAAGTATCATATATTATGTATATAAGTACAAACCCGTGATCACCTCCCGAGTGATCACGACCCGATAGTATAACATGGCAGACGGACAAGGATGTAGGGCCACTGATGATAAACTAGCATCCTATACTAAGCATTTTAGGATTGCAGGTAAGGTATCAATAACTGTAGCAACAATGACATGCTATGCATCAAGATAGGATTTATGGAAAGCAGTAACATGCTACACTACTGTAATGCAAGCAGTAGAGAGAAGAGTAGGCGATATCTGGTGATCAAGGGGGGAGGCTTGCCTGGTTGCTCTGACAAGAAGGAGGGGTCATCTTTGATGTAGTCGAACACACGGACATCGGCAGCGGTCTCAGAGTCTACCGGAAGTAAGTAACGGAGGGGGAACAAAATAACAAAGCAATCAAATGCAACACAAAGCAAGATGCGGCAATACTTGTGCTAGGGTTGAACTAATGTAGGGACAGGTGACACCGGTGAAGGGGGGAAACATCCGGGAAAGTATCCCCGGTGTTTCGCGTTTTCGGACACGCGGACTAGAGGGGGAAAGTTGCGTGTTCGCTATGCTAGGGATGTGTGGCGGACGAATGGGCTGCGTATTCGGATTCGTCTCGTCGTTCTGAGCAACTTTCATGTACAAAGTTTTTCCATCCGAGCTACGGTTTATTTTATATTGATTTAAAAAAATTTAAATTAATTTTAGCATTTAATTAATTAATTTAATTCAACATTATCCAGAACAGTGCATGCTGACGTCAGCATGACGTCAACAGACAACAGGGGTGTTGACTGGGTCGCTGATGTGTGGGTCCCACTGGTCATTGTCATAGTTAACTAAACAAGATTAGTTAAATTAATTAAAGTGATTAGGTTAATTAATTAGGCTTAATTAGATTAATTAACAGGATTAATTAAGTTAATTAATTAATTCAATTATTTATTTATTTATATATTATTTTAAACGTTCTGGGGCTAGGCCCCACATGTCATTGGGCTAGAGGCCATAACGGGTTCGGGCGCAGCGGTCAGCGGTTGCGGGCGCCCGAACTGGACGAGCCCGGACGCTGGCTCGAGGTCACCAGGGGGGTGCCGGCCTCGACGGCGGCCGAAGTAGTGCGGCAAAACGGCGGCGAGGACGGGCGGTGGAGGCGGCGATGGCGCCTGGAGATGGCGCAACAGTGGCGGGGCACGCGAGCGAGGCGGCGATAGGCAGCAGGCGGAGTGGGAGGCAGGGGTAGGGCGCGTCGAACAAGGGCCGTGGGCGGGGCCGGCGAGGTGCCCGCAGGGGGCGGTGGCGAGCACGGCGAGGACGGCGACTGCGGCCAGTGCAGAGGCGCGGCGACAGAAGTGCAGCGACGCGAGTGGGAAGGGGCGAGGCCGTGGCCGGAGCGCGGGGGCTTGCCGGGATCCGCCGGCAGGAGACGCCGGTGGGGGAGGCGCGCGTGGGTGGCTCACGCGCTGGCGCAGATGCTGTTGGGGCGCCACACGGCATTGTGATGCAGTGGGGCGATTGGTGGACTGCGGCAGCAGCCGCAGCAGAAGTAGAAGGCAACAACAAGCGGGGGGGAGGGGGGATGAGGCAGAGGCGCGGCGCGGCGCACGGGGGAAAGCGGCAGGGGCGCGGCGGCTGTGGTCGGGCATGAGCCACGGCAGGCGAGCAGGGCGCGACGAGCGCAAGGCGTGGCTGGGCGCGGCAGGACGTAACAGGCAGCAACAACGTAGGGGCGGGTGCGCGCGCTTCAGCACGGCCAGGCGCGGCTAGGAACAGGGGAGAGAGAAGGAGAGGCCGGGAGAGGGAGTGGACTGTGAGGGGGGAGTGGGGAAGGGGTCGGTCTAGGGTTTGGGGTAGTGGGGGCGTTAAGGGAGGCGGGGTGGGCCTGCTCAGTTGGGCCGATTGGCCTGGCCGGTTGGGCCCTTTGGCTTAGTTAGCCAGGGGAATCCTTCTCTCTTTTGTTTTTGTTTTTATTTTGTAATTTCCTTTTATTTATTTATTTTTCCTTAATAGTTTTATTTTATTTTGTTTTATAAAACATAAAAGTTGAACCTAAATTAGTAGCACTAATTATACCTCTCCTAGAAAAAGTTTAAACCCCTAAATAAAATATTTTAACATTTTATAATTAACAAAAGTCATTTATTAAATTGGTTATGTTGTTGTTTCATTTCCATTTGAGCATCTAAACATTTTATAAAAGTGTAATTTCTCCACCATAATTACCTATGCAATATTTGGCTCACTCCGAACATTTTAGTTTTAATATTTGAAATTTTTTATTGTTTGCTTGATTTTGAATTTGAATTCGAACCGCTTTAGAACTAACGCGAGATTAGAAATAGTAATCGAGGTGACGTGGCATCATTAGCAGAGGTTCACTGTAGCTTAAATATCCGGGCGTCACATAAACCATAGAGAAGTTGGAATACAGTAGGTTTAACACCAATATAAATAAAGAATGAGTTCATTGCAGTACCTTGAAGTGGTGTTTTGTTTTCTTTCACTAACGGAGCTCACGAGATTTTCTATTTTGAGTTTTGTGTTGTGAAGTTTTCATGTTTTGGGTAAAGATTTGATGGATTATGGAACAAAGAGTGGCAAGAGTCTAAGCTTGGGGATGCCCATGGCACCCCAAGGTAAAATTTAAGGACACCAAAAAGCCTAAGCTTGGGGATGCCCCGGAAGTTGGAATACAGTACTAGTGGGAATTTTTCATTATAGAACTTGGCTCGTATATTCCAATGATGGGCTTCCTCAAAATGCCCTAGGTCTTCATGAGCAAGCAAGTTGGATGCACACCCACCTAGTTTCTTTTGTTGAGCTTTCATATACTTATAGCTCTAGTGCATCCGTTGCATGGCAATCCCTACTCACTCACATTGATATCTATTGATGGGCATCACCATATCCCGTTGATACGCCTAGTTGATGTGAGACTATCTTCTCCTTTTTTGTCTTCTCCACAACCACCATTCTATTCCATATATAATGTTATATCCATGGCTCACTCTCATATATTGCGTGAAGATTGAAAAAGTTTGAGAACATCAAAAGTATGAAACAATTGCTTGGCTTGTCATCCGGGTTGTGCATGATTTAAATATTTTGTGTGGTGAAGATAGAGCATAGCCAGACTATATGATTTTGTAGGGATAACTTTCTTTGGCCATGTTATTTTGAGAAGACATAATTTCTTAGTTAGTATGCTTGAAGTATTATTATTTTTATGTCAATATTAAATTTTTATCTTGAATCTTTCAGATCTGAACATTCATGCCACAATAAAGAAAAAAATACATTGAGAAATATGTTAGAAAGCATTCCACATCAAAAATTCTTCTTTTATCATTTACCTACTCGAGGACGAGCAGGAATTAAGCTTGGGGATGCTTGATACGTCTCCAACGTATCTATAATATTTGATTGCTCCATGCTATTATATTATCTATTTTGGATGTCAATGAGCTTTATTTTACACTTTTATATCATTTTTTGGACTAACCTACTAATCAGAGGCCCAGCCCAAATTGCTGTTTTTTTGCCTATTTTAGGGTTTCGCCGAAAAGGAATATCAAACGGAGTCCAAGCGGAATGAAACCTTCGGAAACGTGATTTTCTCAACAAACGTGATCCAGGAGACTTGGAGTGGGTGTCAAGAAACAAACGAGGAAGCCACGAGGCAGGGGCGCGCCCTCCACCCTCGTGGGCCCCTCGTTGCTCCACCGACGTACTTCTTCCTCCTATATGTCCACGTACCCCCAAACATCCAGGAGCACCACAAAAACCTAATTCCACCGCCGCAACCTTTTGTACCCGAGAGATACCATCTCGGGGCCTTTTTTGGAGCTCCACCGGAGGGGCCATTGTTCACAGAGGGCCTCTACATCAACTCCATGGCCTCTCCGGTGATGTGTGAGTAGTTTACTTCAGACCTACGGGTCCATAGTTATTAGCTAGATGGCTTCTTCTCTCTCTTTGGATCTCAATACAAAGTTCTCCTCGATCTTCTTGGAGATCTATTCGATGTAATCTTCTTTTGCGGTGTGTTTGTCGAGATCCGATGAATTGTGGGTTTATGATCAAGTTTATCTATGAACAATATTTGAATCTCCTCTGAATTCTTTTATGTATGATTGGTTTATCTTTGCAAGTCTCTTCGAATTATCAGTTTGGTTTGGCCTACTAGATTGATCTTTCTTGCAATGAGAGAAGTGCTTAGCTTTGGGTTCAATCTTGCGGTGCTCGATCCCAGTGATAGAAAGGGAAACGACACGTTTTGTATTGTTGCCATCGAGGATAAAAAGATGGGGTTTATATCATATTGCATGAGTTTATCCCTCTACATCATGTCATCTTC
Source organism: Triticum urartu (assembly GCF_003073215.2). Lineage (NCBI taxonomy): Eukaryota > Viridiplantae > Streptophyta > Magnoliopsida > Poales > Poaceae > Triticum > Triticum urartu. The sequence goes on from NC_053028.1 coordinate 568,415,690, forward strand.
CTTAAAGCATTACTCTGTTCTTATGAACTTAATACTCTAGATGCATGCTGGATAGCGGTCGATGTGTGGAGTAATAGTAGTAGATGCAGAATCGTTTCGGTCTACTTGTCACGGACGTGATGCCTATATACATGATCATACCTAGATATTCTCATAACTATGCTCAATTCTATCAATTGCTCGACAGTAATTCGTTTACCCACCGTAATACTTATGCTCCTGTTGAAGCCACTAGTGAAACCTATGGCCCCCGGGTCTATCTTTCATCATATTAATCTTCCAATACTTAGTTATTTCTACTGCCGTTTATTTTACTTTGCATCTTTATTTCCCTTTATCATAAAAACACCAAAAATCTTATCTTATCATATCTATCAGATCTCACTCTCGTAAGTGACCGTGAAGGGATTGACAACCCCTTTATCGTGTTGGTTGCGAGGTTCTTATTTGTTTGTGTAGGTGCGTGGGTCTTGAGTGTGATCTCCTACTGGATTGATACCTTGGTTCTCAAAAACTGAGGGAAATACTTATGCTACTTTGCTGCATCACCATTTCCTCTTCAAGGGAAAACCAACGCAGTGCTCAAGAGGTAGCAAGGTGTCTCGGTCATGTCTACATAGTTCTCGAACCCGTAGGGTCCGCACGCTTAACGTTCGTTGACGATATAGTATTATATGAGCTATGTGATTTGGTGATCGAATGTTGTTCGGAGTCTCGGATGAGATCATGGACATGACGAGGAGCTCCAGAGGTAAAGATTGATGTATAGGACGATACTATTTGGACACCGGAAGAGTTTCGGGAGGTACCGGGTCGTCATCAAATCATCGGAAGGGGTTCCGGGAAACCCCTGGAGGTATATGGGCCATATGGACCAAGTAAGAGGAGCACACCAGCCCACAAGGGGCTGGCGCGCCCCTCCTATGGTAGCGGGCAATGGGGAGAAAAGGAAGGAGGGGGATTCAGCCTCCCCCTGCCTTCCTCTCCTCCCCTTCCTTTCCCCCTCCGGCAAATATGGTAAGGGGGGCGCAGCCAGGGTAGGAGCCGAAGGGGGTTTGGCCTCCCTTGGGGCTCCTCCTGACTACCTCCCTCTCCCCCACCTATATATATGTGGGAGGGGGCGTCACACAAACCCATGACAATCTCCTAGCCGTGTGTGGCGCTCCTCTCCACAGTTTCGCCCCTCGGTCATATTTCGGTGTGCTTAGGCAAAGCCCTGCGGAGATAGCATCACCACCACGGTCACCATGCCAGCGTGCTATCGGAACTCATCTACTACTTAGCCCATCTTGCTGGATCAAGAAGGCGATTACGACACCGAGCTAAACATGTGTTGAACGCGGAGGTGATGCACGTTTGGTACTTGATCGGTTGGATCGCGAAGAAGTTTGACTACATCAACCGTGTTAATAAACGCTTCCGCTTATGATCTATGAGGGTACGTAGACACACTCTCCCCTCTTGTTGCTATGCATCTTCATGGATATATCTTATGTGTGTGTAGAAAGTTTTTTGTTTTCCATGCAACATTCCCCAACAAACATGCCATGCAAAAATAAGTTAGACGTCCTCTACTTTGTTGCTGCAATTTTTACATGGGTGCTAGGGGAAACTATAAGAACCGTTCTAATCTACACAAAACCAGATAAGTGATATACAAGTTTCCTTTTAACCTTATACAAGGACCGCCATTGTCAAATCAGATTCAACTAAAGTGGAAGAGACAGACACCCGCCATCCACTCTTATGCAATACAAGTTGAATGTTAGTCTGTGGAACTGGTCTCTTGTGTGAGGACAAGTAAGTTTGGTCCGAGCCGCTTCATCCCAAAATACAGCCAAATCCAAATAAGACAAGGGAGGTAAGCAATCTGAACAACAACACCCACAACATCTTTGTGTTCTACTCGTGCATATACATCTACGCATATACATAGCTCATGGTGCCACTAATGGGGAACGAAGCATGAAAGTCAAAAAAAATCCTACGAAATACCAAAGATCCAATCTAGGAGATGCATAGCAATGAGAGGGAAGTGTGTGTACGTACCCTTGTAGAATGGAAGCGTTAGCGTATGTAACGCGGGTGATGTAGTCGTACTCTTCATGATCCAATCCGATCTAGTGTCGAATGGACGGCACCTGTAAGATTAGCACATGTTCAGCTCGATGGCGTCCTCTCCTTCTTGATCCAACAAGTGAGGGATAGGAGGTAGATGGGATCAAAACCAGCACGACGGTATGGTGGTGGTGGCCGCGGAATTCCGGCAGGTCTTCGCCAAGTGCGTATCAGAGAAACGTGGGAGGAGTTAGGAGAGGCAAGGGGCTAGGGTGAAGGGGTGGTTGCCCCCATGCGCCTCCCCATTCCACTATTAATATCTCAACATTACCCTAGCACTACCGAACATCAAGTGTGCGACCTACGGGTTTGGGAATCATGTAGACATGAACCAGACACCTATCCGGTCAATAAGCAAAAGCGGGACCTGGATACCCATATTGATTCCTACATATTCCATGAAGATTTTTATCGGTTGAACCACATTGTTGGGGATTCATCCAATCCCGTATATGATTCCCTTTGTCTGGCAATATGTTACTTGCCCGAGATTCGATCGTCATTATCTCCATACCAAGTTCAATCTCTTTACCGACAAGTCTCTTTACCCATTTTGTAATACAAGATCTTGTTGCTAAACTCATTAGTCACATGCTTCTTGTGATCTTGTATTACTGAGAGTTCCCAGAGATATGTCTTCGTCACACAGAGTGAAAAATCCTAATCTTGATCCAAGAAACCCAACAGACACCTTAAGAAATACTTGTAGAGCACCTTTATGATCACCCAGTTACGAAGTGATGTTTGATAGAACACAAGGTATTCCTCCGGTATCCGGGAGTGACATGATCTCATGGTTTAAGGAACATATACTTGACATGAAGAAAGTTGTAGCAAATAACTAAGTGATACGATTTGATGCTAAGCTTACGGTTGGGTTTGTCCATCACATCATTCTCCTAATGATGTGATCCAATTATCAAATGACAACTCATATATATGGTTAGGAAACCTTTACCATCTTCAATCAACGAGCTAGCCTAGTATAGGCCTACTAGGGACACAATGTTGTTTACGTATTCACACATGTATTTAAGTTTCCAGTCAGTACAATTCTATCATGAATAATAAACATTTATCATGAACAAGAAAATATGATAATAAGAACCGATGGCCCCCGCTCCCGCTCCACCCGAACCCAACTCCCCCTCCGGCGACCACCTGCCTCCGGCGGCCACCCACTCCTCCTGCTCACCACTGCCACAACCACCGTTGCTCCCTGATGAGCCTCGGTACGTCACCTCTGGCCAGGTTGTCCTGCGCTGCCATCTTGGCGTGGGAAACGCCATGGGTCTGGACTTCGAAGACCAGCTGCGCAGTGTTCTTCGTTCGCCTGTCAATGCTTTCTCCCTGGACGTTGGGGTGCGCGTCTTCCTCATCTTCCTCAGAACTAGCCTGCCCCTCGACCCCATGATCGTTGCACCCCTCCTCCAAGCTTCTATTGGTGGCTGCGCTGCACTCTTTCGAGTGCACGCAGTCACCAACACGGTGTTCTCCTTTATGGTGGCAAACGCAGCTGTCGCCAACACCATCCTCTCCCAACGTGCAGTTCTGCACCAAAATTTCTCTTTCTCTTTCGCTATCAACCCACCTCTCCGTGATGCTCTCATATCTGATGTTCTCCACTCCTGCATGCAGCTCTGGGAGCTCATCCGAGCTCGCTCCGACCTTGCGACTCACTTCGAGGTCAAGGCATGGTTGCGGTTGCAATCCTTCGTCACCTACGGTCCGTCAGCCAACCCCCATGGTTGCCGGATGTCGGCCCGGCTCATTCATCTTCCTTTCGAGGTCAACGCCGGACTCCTCGACTTGCTCCTCGCATGCATCATCGGCGGGTGAGCACGCTCACTTCAATACCACCATGGAAGATGAGGCACGTTTCTCCTTCACGGTTGCCTGCCGCGCAGTCACCGAGCTCATCAACAGCCATGGCGACTTCGCTCGCCTTGGGGTGCTCATTCATTTCTGCCCGCTCGTGTCCACCTGCCCCGTCGATGCTGCTTCCTCTCCGGCAATGCTGCAACAACACTCGCCAGGCCCACGATCTCCGTCCGCCGCCCCACTAGCCGACGATCATCCTGCTTCGACGGATGTGGCTCCTGCAACCTCGGCTTCAGTGTCTCCACTCCTTGATCATGCCCGTAGTCTATGCACTGCCAATTACACACTGCAAAAATGTTAGTTTTGGGTCTCTTTCATGCCAATCAAAGCTAACCCAGATAACATGCTGGTTAACTCTGCTCTAAACCACTGCTTTTCGGTTAAAATGGATTTCCAAGCGATCCAAGTTCATGAGTGCATTTTCAAATCGGGTGTCCTCTATCCTTTCATCAGATTTCAAATTCTAAAGCTTAAACAACTAAACTTTAGCTGCTTTTGTCTCTTCCTGTTCCCTTCCCTTGACCGAGCGCTCGACCATTTTCAAAATTTCAGTAAAGATTATCGCTTAGTCACCTCAAAATCAACACAACCATCTGTTCAATCCATACTAGGCCCATATCGACGTCCCCTTCAACCATAGTTCCACGCCACACATCTCACGCACTCCGCCTCAGGGACTGCAGCCCGGTCATACCAAGACCCGCCAAGAAACAACATGAACGCTTGCTCGGACTCCCATGCTCTGCCACAACCCAACAATGTTTCAGATTTAGAAATGACCGACCAGGGCACTGCACGTCCACAACCCAACAAAGATACAAACTTAGAGCTGACCGACCGGGGCACTGCACATCTCATGGACGAACCGCTCTCGTCCCCCGACCAAATCCTGCCTGCCCCGGCCGCTGACCACTTTCCCAGCATGGCCTTGCATGCCACCTCCAGTCCGCGCCCTACCTCCCACCGCCCACGCCCTTCCTTCTCTTCTTCCCCGCGCAACCTGACCAACTCGAGCCACTCTGACCAAGCAGATAAAATAAACGAGCCACTCCCATCCCATCTCAACCGCTCTAAACTGACACCCACTCCTGACCAGTCTCCTCCGCCAACCCACACCAAATCAGCCCCTCCTATCACCACGCCACAAACGCCAACAGTTCAACCTAACACCCATGCCAGCCCTATCGTCACGACACAGGCATAGCCAGTGCTCCCGGACAACCATGCCGCGCCAGTATCAGCTCAGCCCATGATACACCGGTCATACATGGACGCCCTCCTAGCTAACAGACCACGGCTGCTATCTCCCTCTCACTCACACGCCCATATAAATCCTCGCTACCCCTCACCCATGAATCCACACAACCTCTTCCCTACAACCTCTCCGCGCCAAACACGCTACTTTCACTGCCTAGCCTTAGATCACAAAGTCGACCAGTGCCGTGACCCGGTCCGCTGTGCTAGGTGTTGGTGTTCCGGTCATCAAAGCTTCGACTGCAGGTTGGCTCGTTTGCTCCCCTTCTTTCTTGCAATGCCCGTCGCTCCCTCTCACAACCCCGCCATCTCGCCCATTTGCAGGATGGAAAGCACCAACATCAACGATGCCACGACCATGCCACGCCACTCACTAGCTCCTCTGCCTCCCGCCATCATTGCTGAACCTTTCCCAGCCCTTTGCGTCCCCACTCCACACCCTTCCTCCTACCTAGGAATGACGGAGGGCTCTCTTCGCTACCCCCCGGCGGCTGACTCCCCTAGCATGACTCATGCTCCGCCTGCACCACCGGCTACCACTCCCTATGCCGCGCACACACCATCTTTCCCCGTCGATGCTGCTGCCCTTCGCGCACGTCTCCAAGACGTATTTTCCGCTGCCTAGTACGTCGGGGAACCATTGCCTCCACCATATCAGTTGACGACGCCCAAAACACTCATGAGGCCGGCCTCCTTCCCCCCTATGGCGACATGCCCCTCGCCGTTGCTCCGCCTTGCCTCATCCAATGCCCCAAGCGTTTCGCCTTTGCTCACCTTGCTACTCCAACTCACAACCCAACCCCTCTCATCCATCGTGCCATCCAAACCCTCGCTGGAAACCCGACATTCATCATGGGGGGGGGTCCTGGCGTGGTCATGGGGGGGGGGAGTGCCTAATTTTGTCCTCTCCCGAGGCGCGCGAGAGCGTCCTCTGCCGTGAGCCTCTGGCGTTCGAGGGCAACACTGTCACCCTCGAACCGGTCGAGCTCGCCGATCGCTCAATCGCTGTATTCTCTGAACTCGTCGAGGTCAAGGTGTCCGAGTTCCCCCATGAACTTTGGCATGACGAGGGAATTCGCTTCGTCCTCAGGTACCTCGGCGATGTCAGCGCCATCGACCACTTCTGCCTCAATGGCGTCGACTACACCTCCGTCCGCGCGCTTGTGCTCGCCCAGGCCGGCTAGCCTTCTCCGGACGGCGTTATCGTCCAGCTTCCTCCCATCAATGAAATCAAGATCGTCAGGGTCGCTGAGCTGACCCGGTGGGCGCACGGTGTTGACGCAAACCCCTTTGGGTCATCTGACGGTGACTCGGCGCCACCCTCCCAGCGAGGCTCGCCGAGATCCTCTCACGTTGCATCTCTCGCCCCCGTCATCACCGATGTCCAGGCCTCCTGGCGCGCTGACCCCTCCTATGGGGGCTCGCACCCCGTCGCCTCTCCTCGTCTTGCTCACGATGCAGCGACATCCGACTCCAGCAGCTTCGCCGTCCTCTCAACGGGCCCGGTGGAGCTCCCCCCGGTGGCTCCGCTGCCGTGCCCCTATGCATCTCCTATGATGACGGCACGGGGGGCTCGGTCGAGTCGCTCCCGGGGGAGTCCCATGCAGCCTCGCTGCTGGTGCAGCTCGATGTGGAACCAGTCCATGCACTGGCTCTCAGGGCCACTCCGCTGGCTCCAATCGTCACACCCTTCGCCTCTGCCTCGACAGGGCCGGGGCTGCTGGATGGGCCTGCATGCGTCAACATGCTCCCGTCCCAACCTACTACTGGCGCCTGCATCACCATCACGCCCTCGCCAAACTCTGCTTTCACTGCTTACGTGTCACACCCTAGCTAGTTCAAGCATTAGAGTGTGCATCATGTTTAAATTTCTCTTAAATTTGAAATGGGGAAGGCAGAAACCCCCAACACCCCCTGGAAACAACTAGGGTTTACTAAAATTATTTTCAATGAACCTGAAATGCCCTTCTAAAAAGTTCACCCTCTTTGTCTTGGGTTAAAACCTCTGGCAAAATTGGTGCACAATTTTCTAGGTCAACAGAAGGTCATTGAATTAAATCATAAGTATTTGAATTTGGGCATTTAAATGCTATAAAATAAATTAAATGCTCAAATAATTCTAGAAATAAATGTTTGCTGTTGGAAATATTCTAAACAGAGCCCACAATTATTTTCAGGATTTTTGGAAACGTTTTAGTATTTTTAATAAAACCCAACAGTTGCAGTTAAATAGAAAAACAGAAACAAAATAAAAAAAGGAGAGAGGGAAGCCCACCTGGGCCTTACCTGAGCTGGCCAGCCACCTGGCTTGGCCCAGCCTACTGGCTTTGCCAGTCGTTGTCCTCCTCGCACCAGGAGGCAGGGGCGCGTGCTCGCCGCGCGCCGGCCACGCGCTGGCCACCTCCTGCTTCCGCCGACGCCCGAAGACGCCTAGAGGTGCCACACGACCCCCACGTCCCCCTCTCATCCTCTCGCACTCTCCCCCTCGTCTCTCTTACTCTCCCCCGTGATGGCCGAGCGCAACCCTCGCCGCCGATCGCCGTAGTTGTCACCACAGCCACTCCCTCGCCCCTCCGACGAGCCCAAGAGCTCCGCCTCGTCGCCCTGGACCTCTTCGCCAACCCATGCGACCCCAAACGCCGTCTACGCCCTCGTCTTCAACCTCGGGCACCCGAGCCGTCTCCGGCCGATTCACCGTCGTCAGGACCTCCCCGAGCTCGCTGACCCCCTCTCCGACTCCGCTGTGAGCTCCTCTTCCTTTCCCCCTAACCCCGTGCTCGTTTGGCCTCTGTAGCCACCGTTTCCACCGCACCCGAGAGCTCCTCGCCCCCGGCCATGTCGCCGTCGTGGCTACGGCCGTGCAAGCACGCGTCCGAGCGCACCACCGCATTCAGTGCGTCCCCAGGAGCCTAACGCACGCACTTCCTCGCCCTGCCGTGCACCGCAGCCCTCTTTCCCTCTCCGTCCGAACTCCGACCGCCGCCACGAGCTCGATTCCGGCGAGCTCGCTCCACCCCAGCTCCTCCCACTTGCCCCAATAGATGCGCACGAGCCCCAACTATGCGTAGCACGTCTCCGCCGTTGATTTGGTCACCGGAGGACCAAATCCGAAGCCCTCCGCCGTCTCGGCCTCGCCGGCGGCTCAACGCCGGTGAGTTTGACCCAGTTTGACCCCTGGGTGGGCCCAGGTAGACCCCCCTGAGTCTATGACAGGTGGGGCCAGTCTGCTAACTAAATTAGGATTAGTTTTAACTAATTTTAATTAAATTAATCACTGACATGTGGGCCCAGGCCCCACTGACAGCTAATTAGTGTTAATAAAATCCTGTTAACTAGCTGAGAGGCTGACAGAAGGGGCCCACTAGTCAGGTTTGACCTGGGCTAGCGCCTTTGACCTGCTGAGGTCAGCATGACGCAATGCTGACGCAGTAATGCATTTTCTGGATTTATTTTTATTCAGGAAATTCCAGAAAATAGTCAAAACTTCTAAAAATCATAGAAAATCAACCATAGCTCCAAATGCAAAGATTTATATATGAAAAATGATCAGAAAAATTCAATCTATCCATCTGTAATGGTTTCATGCATGACAAAACAAGTTTACCTTGCTGTTTAAGCAGAATAAGGAAATGCACTATTAAGGCCATGTTTAATGAGCTAATATTTGAATCTTTGATTCAAATGAGTTCATTCCTTTCTATTATAACTTGCATTAGGCCAAGACACATTCATATTGCCATGTCATAGCATGCATCATATTGTTGCATATCGTCATGTGTTGATTGTGTTCCGATGTGTTCTTCGTGGTAGGTTCTGCCTCCAAGGATATTCACGAGTATCCAACTGAAGGGCAGTATCCCACTACCACTCCATCAGGCAAGCAACCATTGATCATTCCGATACAAACCCATGTTCTCGCTTCTGCTCTTGTTTACTGCATTAAGACAACGCGATTCAAACTGCTGTGTGCTACGGTAGTTGAACCCTTATCCTCTGCATGACCTGTCATTGCCACAGTAACTAGATGAAACCCACTAGCATGTGTAGGAGTTGATTGAGCCATGTATGTGATTCCTACCTTGCTGTGCCTGCTATGCTTAGAGTTGTGTCAGGTCTGGTTCATCTGGGTGATGGGCTAGAGTGAAATGCTTATGTCGGTAATGTGAGGGATATGTTGAACATGCTTTGGTAAAGGTATCGATGAGAGGCCATGTAGGAGTACATGGTGGGTTGTTTCATTGAGGCCGTCCCTAAGAACTGAGATCTGTATGTGTGATTTAAGATGCAGTTACTACCGTACATTGGACCCGAAACCAATGGACCCTCTCGGCTTCTTAATCACCTTAGTACTCTGTCCAGGAGTTGCAAATAGTTTCTGGTGTTTGTAGGATATGTGTTGGCGGCCGTGCGTAGCGCTGACCCTAGGGGTGGGCTATGTTGCGGTAGATACACCGTGGCCGGGTATGCCGGGCGCCCGTTTGGTGTCTTGGGACCCTGTTCACATCGTGCGGGGCCGTATGTGGAAACCTCGGCCGGACTCCCTGCGGATGGAACCTGGATAGGCGATAAACCTGGACTAGAGACTTAAGTGTTTAGGTAGGCCGTGGCCAACACCCTCGCTGGGCTTCCGCTTGAAGGTTGCCGAGTACATGTCGTGTAAGCGGCGGTAAGTGGTGAAAGCGTGTATGAAGAAGTACACCCCTGCAGGGTATAAAACTATTCGAATAGCCGTGTCCGTGGTAAAGGACTACTTGGTTGCCTATACAGTTCATAGACAAGTTAATGGACACTACTAAAAAACTCAAGATAAGTGTGAGTATCGAGGATGGCCCTCTCGTAGGATGACGAGGGAGGATCCACGGTGGAGTATTGTGTTGGTGAGTAGTGGACTCGTGTGCGAAAACTATTTACTGGCGAAGTTCCGTAGGATAGCTTAGCCAAGAGTCAAAGCTGGCTTGCTGCATTAACCCCACCACCTTCTTGAGAATAAGCATGTATAGTAGGTTCTGATGTAAGACTTGCTGAGTACCCTTGTACTCATGTTTGCTTAATTACTGTTTTCAGACGACAACACCGCCCCCTCCGATGGGTTCTATGTAGACCTTGACGTCGACGAGTGACTAGCCACCCAGGTGGTGATCCTGGCAATGGAGGGTCCTATGTAGATAGACAGGCTTCGAGAAGCCTTCTTTCTTTCTAGAGTCTGTACTCAGACTAGTTGCTTCCGCATGTGCTTGTATGAGTGTATGACTTGAGTGTCGGGTCATGTGACCCCTATCTGTATGAACTTGTTATGTATGGCTCTCTGGAGCCTTTAAATAAAGTACTTGAGTTGTAGAGTTTTGTTGTGATGCCATGTTGTATGTACTCATATCGGGCATATTGTGTGTATGATTGAAATGCTTGGTATGAGTGGGATCCGACAATCTAGTTGTTTATCCTTGGCAGCCTTTCTTATGGGGAAATGTAGTCTAGTGTTCCTCGAGCCATAGTAGTCCGCTACAGCCCGGTTCACCGGAGTCCTGCTAGCCCAGCACTACTGTTCAGGACACTTGACTGGCCGGCATGTGTTTCACTTCGTTCCTATGTCTGTCCCTTCGGGGAAATGTCACGCGGTGATTTCCGGAGTCCTGCCTAGCCTGCTACAGCCTGGGTTCCCCGGAGTCCTGTTAGCCCAGTGCTACAGCCCGGAATCACTCGCTGATGACCGACATGCTCGATGTGATACATGTATGCCTGTCTCCATAGGCCTGTGCCGCTTTGGGTTCACGACTAGCCATGTCGGCCCGGGTTCTCTGTCATATGGATGCTAGCGACGCTATCATATACGTGAGCCAAAAGGCGCAAACGGTCCCGGGCCATGGTAAGGCGACACCCGTGGGATACCGTGCGTGAGGCCGCAAAGTAATATGAGGTGTTACCAGCTAGATCGATGTGACTTGGAATCGAGGTCCTGACAGCATTGGCATCAGAGCCGGACTGCCTGTAGGTTCGTTGAGCCAAACTGGTCGATGTCAAGTCTAGAAATGCTTTAGTTATATGTAGGGGAATTGATTGTGGGAGGGAACGTAAGGCTCTTTTACTCCTTTACCCTATGCCTCTGATCTGAGTCATTCTCTTCTCATTCAACGTGGGTTAAGGACTAGGCTCTCTCTTTCTATCAGGTTCACGTGTTACTAATCCGTAGTAGCTTATAGGATTGTTGTTACCAGTCCCAGTTCAGTTTCTACTATCCTTAGTATGTTGCTAATTGGATCAGAACCTTGATATGATGTTGTTGGGTGGTATTGCAAACTGTTGTGGATGTCTCAAATCTTTTTCTGAGCATTTACAGCTGTTATGCTGTCCGATTTTCCCTAGAAATTCTGATGTCTTTACATTGTGGTTGTGCTTTCAGATGGCCAACCGTGTTCCAAACCAAGTGGTTCGCCTGACCCTGTGCCTCGACGTGCCCGGTCATACTGCTATGCTAGTCCGGGTAATGATCGAGACGGGCTACCGTTGGTATCCCGAATACACCGTCGAAGAGCAGTTCCGCGACTTTAATCAAAGCCAATATCTCTGCACCGTCAGGATATTTCCTTCTTATCCTGGATCTACTGAGCCCCTTCATTGTTCCTATGGACTCGGGGTTACTGTTGAGATGGCTGTGCAGGATGCTTCCTATTCCATGATGACCATCTTGCGAGTCCGGACTGGCCTGCTTCGGAACACCGACTTCCGTTACATGCCAGCTTCACTTCCGGGAGCGCAAGGGTATCTTCAGGCTATCTATGCTGACTCCACTCAGGAGGACTCATTAACTCGTACCACTGCCGAGATGCTCGAAGATAAGGACCGAGAGAATCGGGCCTTGAGGCTGGAGCTTTTCAATACCCGTGCTGATCATTGGGCCACATTGACTCGGTTTGCACCTGCGGTGCAAGCTGGATGTATGGATACAAGGGATCTGTATCCTATGAGATCAGCTCTGCCAGACATGGTGGATTGGCGTGATGTGGGAGGCATCACCCCACCCTGTGGTCCCCACAGGCCACCGTTTGTTGGTCCAAGACCTCATCCTAGCCCCTTTGGTCCACAGGCTTCTCAGGACCGTCTGTTTCCGGATGGTCATGTTGAACTTCCAGGCTACGGAGGTGACTTCTATGGGAACTACTACGGAGCTGTCTGAGTTAGTAGTAGTACCACTAGTATTGTAGCAGTTGTATCTCCACTGTCCTGCGTGACTTGTGGAATACGACTTGGTGTGTAGTCAATCCCGGAGGTGTAGACAAATAATGTATAGGAGCTTGGAATTCCTTCGATGATATGTAATGTCTTTCATCATAGTTGTACTGTAGCCTGGGCTTGTACTAAACTATGTATGATGTGTATAACCATTGGTATATATATGGCAGTTTTATATTACCATGACATACGGATGAACATCTCTGCATTCCGCGTTATCCATTACATTCTGCACTTCCTTGCTAAGTTTGAGCCATCCTTATCTAAACCATTGTCTTGTTTCCTCCTAGGATGGTCAACACCCGCAGCAACCCTGCTGCCTCGGAGCAGGGGGAAGCCAGTGCAGCTAGGGGTGAAAATCTGCCTCACCCGCCTTCTCTGGCCGAAGTAATGCTGGAGGCGGAAAGAAACAAGCGTGAGACTAACCGCCTGCTAGAGCGGATTGAGCAGAACACTGCACGCCACCCACGAAATGACTTGGTGTCAATCAATGACTTTATCAAGCTGTACCCACCAAAGTTTAACCATTCCGTCGAACCCCTCGACGCGGATGACTGGCTTCGCAGCATCACTCACAAGCTACGTTCTGCCAACGTAGTTGAAGCCGACAAGGTTACCTTTGCCGCCTATCACCTCGAAGGCCCTGCTAGCCTTTGGTGGGAAAACTTCGAAGCTATGCGCCCGGTCGGCCAAGTTACTACTTGGGCTGAGTTCAGTGAGGCTTTCCGCGAGCATCACATTCTGGAAGGTCTCATGGATCGCAAGAGGGAGGAGTTCTGCAACTTCACCCAAGGAAGACTGACCGTGGATGCTTATAGTCGTGAATTTGGAAATCTGGCGCGCTATGCTCCCGAAGAGGTATCTACTAACGCTAAGAAGCAAGCAAGGTTCCGCAAGGGACTTAGCCCTGAGCTTTGCCGCGATCTTCGTCTGCACGAGTGCACCTCCTTTCAGAAGTTGGTCAATAAAGCCATCAGTGCTGAGACAGGCCAGACTGATTATGACGCTTCATGCAAGCACTCCCGTGACTTTGGCTCTTCATCCGGCTCTGGAGCTCAGAAGCGCCGGGTGTGGATCCCAAGCACGGCACTGCCACCCAGGTTCATCCCGAGCCCATCCTTTGAGGCGCCTCATCCCAACCAGCAATTTGCACCGCCCAAGCCCTATGGTGGCCCCGCTGCTAATGCTGCTCCACACCCCAATGTGGTGACATGCTTTAAGTGTGGCGAGCCGGGTCACTATAGCCGAGAGTGTCCCCAGAACAACAACCCCAATCAAACTGGAAAGTCCGTTGGTCGTGGTAAGCCCGCGGGAAAAACATTCTATGCCAAGCCGGCCACCACTGCACGTGGCCATGTCAACTGTGTTTCAGCCGAGGAGGCTCATGAGGATCCCAACGTCGTCCTTGGTACGCTCCTTGTTAACTGCCATCCGGCATCTGTTCTTTTCGATACTGGAGCATCTCATTCATTCATATCCGAGAACTAATGCTCGATTGCATAACACGACATTCTGTGACATGCCTCTACCATGGAAATTCAACTCCTGGCTCTAGATGGCAAACTTCTAGAGTAAGCCATGGGAACGAAATTCTTGTCGATAGACTTGTCTTCCTTGCATCCTTAATAGCTCTCAAGTCCTCGGACATAAACATCATCTTGGGTATGGACTGGGGATGTCAGCTCATTATGCTAAGATCGATTGTGCCACTAGAACCGTTCAACTTACTCACCCATCGGGCAAGACAGTCAATGTCTTAACTCGAGTGGCCAAGCGCCAGCTTTACTCCTTAAATGCCAACCCCCTTCCAGACCTTGAAGATGTTCCGATAGTCCGAGACTTTCCAGATGTCTTTCCAGAAGAACTGCCAGGTGTTCCACCTGACAGGGATGTTGAGTTTGTGATAGACCTTGTTCCAGGAACCGTGCCAATTTCTAGAAGACCCTACAAGATGGCACCCTTAGAACTAGCCGAGCTTAAGAACCAACTCGATGAGTCCTTGAAAAAGGGTTTCATCCGTCCTAGTTCCTCTCCTTGGGCTTGCCCCATCCTCTTCGTTAAGAAGAAGGATGGAACGGATCGAATGGTTGTGGACTATCGCCCTGTCAACCTGATCACCATCAAGAACAAATACCCGCTTCCCAGGATTAACGATCTGTATGATCAGCTCGCTGGATCCTCAGTCTTCTCCAAGATGGATTTGAGGTTGGGCTACCATCAAATCAAAATCAGAAACATGGACATTCCCAAAACGGCCTTTGTTACTCGTTATGGCCAATACGAGTACACCGTGATGTCCTTCGGTTTAACCAATGCCCCAGCCACCTTCTCCCGGTTAATGAACTCGGTTTTCATGGAGTACTTGGACAAATTTGTCGTAGTATACCTCGATGACATACTCATCTACTCCAAGAATGAAGAGGAAGATGCCGAACATCTAAGGATGGTATTGATGAAACTTCGAGAGCATCGCCTTTATGCCAAATTCTCCAAGTGTGAATTTTGGTTGCCAGAAGTGACCTATCTAGGCCATGTAATCTCTGGCAAGGGTATTGCTTTCAATCCCGAGCGAGTTCAAGCCGTCCTTGATTGGACTCCACCTGAGACGGTTAAGCAAGTTCGGAGCTTCCTTGGCTTAGTGAGCTATTGCCGCCGCTTCATCGAGGATTTCTCCAAGGTTGCTAAACCTCTAACTGAACTCCTCAAGAAAGATAAAAAGTTCGAGTGGACTCCACAGTGCGAGTTCAAGTTTCAGGAACTGAAAAGACGCCTGACATCTGCTCCCGTACTGGTACCACCAGATTTCTCCAAGGACTTTATTATCTATTGCGACGCCTCGCGACAAGGACTAGGTTGCATACTCATGCAAGATCGTCAGGTAATTGCCTATGCTTCACGGCAATTACACCCACATGAGGAAAATTATCCCACACATGATCTAGAGCTTGCAGCTGTAGTCCATGCACTTAAAACTTGGCGACATTACCTTCTCGGTAATCGTTGCGAGATCTTCACCAATCACCAAAGTTTGAAATATATCTTCACCCAACCAGATTTGAATCTCAGGCAAAGACGTTGAGTTGAGTTGATCTTGGATTACGACTTAGGAATAACTTACACCCCGGGCAAAGCCAATGTCATGGCTGATGCGCTAAGCCGTAAGTCCTATTGTAACAACCTGATGTTACAACAAAGTCAACCATTTATCCATGAGGAATTTCGTAAGCTAAATCTTTACATTGTTCCTCAAGGATTCCTATCCACCCTGGTGGTGAAACCTACCCTTACGGATCAGATCATCAAGGCACAGAAGGTAGATCCGGGAATCTCCCGTATTAAGAGAAACATTAAGAAAGGAGTCGTGAATTGTTTCTCCATTGATTATCAAGGTGTCGTATACTTTGGGAATCGCCTAGTGGTTCCAAAGGCACGAAACCTGAGGCGGCTGATCCTTAAGGAAGCTCATGAATCCCCTCTCACCATTCATCCCGGTAGTACTAAAATGTATCAAGACCTACGCCAGAGGTTTTGGTGGACTTGGATGAAGAGAGAAATCGCTCAATACATTGCTAATTGCGACGTTTGTCGTCGTGTTAAAGCAGAGCATCAACGGCCTACTGGAACCCTTCAACCTTTGGCTATTCCCGAGTGGAAATGGGACAAAATCAGTATGGATTTCATCACTGGGTTTCCCAGGACCAAGAGAGGGAATAATGCCATCTTCGTCGTGATCGACCGTCTTTCCAAAGTAGCCCATTTCCTACCTGTTCGTGAGAGTATCACCGCTAGCCAGCTAGCTGGTTTATACATCTCCCAAATAGTGTCTCTTCATGGTGTTCCATTGGAAATTAACTCAGACCGTGGGAGTCTCTTCACCTCTCGATTTTGGGAAAGTTTCCAAAATGCTATGGGAACTCGTCTCTCCTTTAGCACCGCCTTCCATCCTCAATCAAGTGGTCAAGTGGAACGAGTCAATCAAATTCTGGAAGATATGCTCCGAGCCTCTGTCATCTCGTTCGGAATGAGTTGGGAGAAATGCCTTCCATTCGCGGAGTTTGCTTATAACAATAGTTATCAAGCCAGCTTGGGCAAGGCTCCTTTCGAAGTCCTCTATGGACGAAAATGTCGAATGCCTCTTAACTGGTCAGAAACCGGGGAAAGACAACTCTTTGGCCCGGATATGATTCAGGAAGCAGAAGAGCAGGTTCGCGTTATTCGTGAGAAATTGAAAACAGCCCAATCTCGTCAAAAGAGTCAATATGATCGTAAACATAAGCCTATGACTTATGAAGTCGACGAGAAGGCTTACCTTCGGGTTACTCCGTTAAAGGGAACCCATCGTTTCGGTATCAAAGGCAAATTGGCCCCTCGTTACATTGGACCCTTTCGCATTCTTGCCAAACAAGGAGAAGTTGCTTACCAATTGGAACTACCTCCGCATCTTTCCAGAGTTCACGATGTCTTCCACGTTTCTCAACTCAGGCGTTGCTTCGCGGATCCCATCCGTGGAGTGGACTACGAAACGCTTGATCTACACGATAACCTCTCATATCGGGAATATCCCGTTCGTATCCTTGATCAAGCTGAGCGTACCACTCGACGTCAGAATATCAAGTTTCTCAAGGTTCAATGGTCACACCATTCCGAGAAGGAAGCCACTTGGGAAAGGGAGGATCGTCTTTGACTCGAGTACCCCACCTTCTTTCCAGAGGATCCTAAATCTCGGGACGAGATTCTTTTGAGTGGGGGTGAGTTGTCACACCCTAGCTAGTTCAAGCATTAGAGTGTGCATCATGTTTAAATTTCTCTTAAATTTGAAATGGGGAGGGCAGAAACCCCCAACACCCCCCTAGAAACAACTAGGGTTTACTAAAATTATTTTCAGTGAACCTGAAATGCCCTTATAAAAAGTTCACCCTCTTTGTCTTGGGTTAAAACCTCTAGCAAAATTGGTGCACAATTTTCTAGGTTAACAGAAGGTCATTGAATTAAATCATAAGTATTTGAATTTGGGCATTTAAATGCTATAAAATAAATTAAATGCTCAAATAATTCTAGAAATAAATGTTTGCTGTTGGAAATATTCTAAACAGAGCCCACAATTATTTTCAGGATTTTTGGAAACGTTTTAGTATTTTTAATAAAGCCCAACAGTTGTAGTTAAATAGAAAAACAAAAACAAAAAAAAGAAAGGAGAGAGGGAAGCCCACCTGGGCCTTACCTGAGCTGGCCAGCCCACCTGGCTCGGCCCGGCCTACTGGCTTCGCCAGTCGTCGTCCTCCTCGCGCCAGGAGGCAGGGGCGCGTGCTCGCCGCGCGCCGGCCACGCGCTGGCCACCTCCTGCTTCCGCCGACGCCCGGAGACGCCTAGAGGTGCCACGCGACCCCCACGTCCCCCTCTCATCCTCTCGCACTCTCCCCCTCGTCTCTCTAACTCTCCCCCGTGATGGCCGAGCGCGACCCTCGCCGCCGATCGCCGTAGTTGCCACCACAGCCACTCCCTCGCCCCTCCGACGAGCCCAACAGCTCCGCCTCGTCGCCCTGGACATCTTCGCCGACCCACGCGACCCCAAACGCCGCCGAACGCCATCTACGCCCTCGTCTTCAACTTCGGGCACCCGAGCCGTCTCCGGCCGATTCGCCATCGCCGGGACCTCCCCGAGCTCGCTGACCCCCTCTCCGACTCCGCTGTGAGCTCCTCTTCCTTTCCCCCTAACTCCCGTGCTCGTTTGGCCTCTGTAGCCGCCGTTTCCACCGCACCCGAGAGCTCCTCGCCGCCGGCCATGTCGTCGTCGTGGCTACGGCCGTGCAAGCACGCGTCCGAGCGCACCACCGCATTCAGTGCGTCCCCAGGAGCCTAACGCACGCACTTCCTCGCCCTGCCGTGCACCGTAGCCCTCTTTCCCTCTCCGTCCGAACTCCGGCCGCCGCCACGAGCTCGATTCCGGCGAGCTCGCTCCACCCCAGCTCCTCCCACTTGCCCCAATAGATGCGCACGAGCCCCAGCTACGTGTAGCACGTCTCCGCCGTTGATTTGGTCACCGGAGGACCAAATCCGAAGCCCTCCGCCGTCTCGGCCTCGCCGGCGGCTCAACGCCGGCGAGTTTGACCCAGTTTGACCCCTGGGTGGGCCCAGGTAGACCCCCCTGAGTCTATGACAGGTGGGGCCGGTATGCTAACTAAATTAGGATTAGTTTTAACTAATTTTAATTAAATTAGTCACTGACATGTGGGCCCAGGCCCCACTGACAGCTAATTAGTGTTAATAAAATCCTGTTAACTAGCTGAGAGGCTGACAGAAGGGGCCCACTAGTCAGGTTTGACCTGGGCTAGCGCCTTTGACCTGCTGAGGTCAGCATGACGCAATGCTGACGCAGTAATGCATTTTCTGGATTTATTTTTATTCAGGAAATTCCAGAAAATAGTCAAAACTTCTAAAAATCATAGAAAATCAACCATAGCTCCAAATGCAAAGATTTATATATGAAAAATGATCAGAAAAATTCAATCTATCCATCTGTAATGGTTTCATGCATGACAAAACAAGTTTACCTTGCTGTTTAAGAAGAATAAAGAAATGCACTATTAAGGCCATGTTTAATGAGCTAATATTTGAATCTTTGATTCAAATGAGTTCATTCCTTTCTATTATAACTTGCATTAGGCCAAGACACATTCATATTGCCATGTCATAGCATGCATCATATTGTTGCATATCGTCATGTGTTGATTGTGTTCTAATGTGTTCTTCGTGGTAGGTTCTGCCTCCGAGGATATTCATGAGTATCCAACTGAAGGGCAGTATCCCACTACCACTCCATCATGCAAGCAACCATTGATCATTCCGATACAAACCCATGTTCTCGCTTCTGCTCTTGTTTACTTCATTAAGACAACGCGATTCAAACTGCTGTGTGCTACGGTAGTTGAACCCTTATCCTCTGCATGACCTGTCGTTGCCACAGTAACTAGATGAAACCCACTAGCATGTGTAGGAGTTGATTGAGCCATGTATGTGATTCCTACCTTGCTATGCCTGCTATGCTTAGAGTTGTGTTAGGTCTGGTTCATCTGGGTGATGGGCCAGAGTGAAATGCTTATACCGGTAATGTGAGGGATGTGTTGAACATGTTTTGGTAAAGGTATCGATGAGAGGCCATGTAGGAGTACATGGTGGGTTGTTTCATTGAGGCCATCCCTAAGAACTGAGATCTGTATGTGTGATTTAAGATTCAGCTACTACCATGCATTGGGATCCTTAATTGACCCTCTCGGCTTCTTAACCACCCTAGTACTCTGTCCAGGAGTTGCAAATAGTTTCTGGTGTTTGTAGGTTATGTGTTGGCGGCCGTGCGTAGCGCTGACCCTAGGGGTGGGCTATGTTGCGGTAGATACACCGTGGCCGGGTATGCCGGGCGCCTGTTTGGCGTCTCGGGACCCTGTTCACATCGTTCGGGGCCGTATGTGGAAACCTCGCCGGACTCCCTGCGGATGGAACCTGGATAGGCGATAAACCTGGACTAGAGACTTAAGTGTTTAGGTAGGCCGTGGCCGACACCCTCGCTGGGCTTCCGCTTGAAGGTTGCCGAGTACATGTCGTGTAAGCGGCGGTAAGTGGTGAAAGCGTGTATGAAGAAGTACACCCCTGCAGGGTATAAAACTATTCGAATAGCCGCGTCCGCGGTAAAGGACTACTTGGTTGCCTATACAGTTCATAGACAAGTTAATGGACACTACTAAAAGACTCAAGATAAGTGTGAGTATCGAGGATGGCCCTCTCGTAGGATGACGAGGGAGGATCCACGGTGGAGTATTGTGTTGGTGAGTAGTGGACTCGTGTGCGAAAACTATTTACTGGTGAAGTTCCGTAGGATAGCTTAGCCAAGAGTCAAAGCTGGCTTGCTGCATTAACCCCACCACCTTCTTGAGAATAAGCATGTATAGTAGGTTCTGATGTAAGACTTGCTGAGTACCTTTGTACTCATGTTTGCTTAATTACTGTTTTCAGACGACAACACCGCCCCCTCCGATGGGTTCTACGTAGACCTTGACGTCGACGAGTGACTAGCCACCCAGGTGGTGATCCTGGCCATGGAGGGCCCTATGTAGATAGACAGGCTTCGAGAAGCCTTCTTTCTTTCTAGAGTCTGTACTCAGACTAGTTGCTTCCGCATGTGCTTGTATGTGTATGACTTGAGTGTCGGGTCATGTGACCCCTATCTGTATGAACTTGTTATGTATGGCTCTCTGGAGCCTTTAAATAAAGTACTTGAGTTGTAGAGTTTTGTTGTGATGCCATGTTGTATGTACTCATATCGGGCATATTGTGTGTATGATTGAAATGCTTGGTATGAGTGGGATCCGACAATCTAGTTGTTTATCCTTGGCAGCCTTTCTTATGGGGAAATGTAGTCTAGTGTTCCTCGAGCCATAGTAGTCCGCTACAGCCCGGTTCACCGGAGTCCTGCTAGCCCAGCACTACTGTTCAGGACACTTGACTGGCCGGCATGTGTTTCACTTCGTTCCTATGTCTGTCCCTTCGGGGAAATGTCACCCGGTGATTTCCGGAGTCCTGCCTAGCCTGCTACAGCCTGGGTTCCCCGGAGTCCTGTTAGCCCAGTGCTACAGCCCGGAATCACTCGCTGATGACCGACATGCTCGATGTGATACATGTATGCATGTCTCCATAGGCCTGTGCCGCTTTGGGTTCACGACTAGCCATGTCGGCCCGGGTTCTCTGTCATATGGATGCTAGCGACGCTATCATATACGTGAGCCAAAAGGCGCAAACGGTCCCGGGCCATGGTAAGGCGACACCCGTGGGATACCGTGCGTGAGGCCGCAAAGTGATATGAGGTGTTACCAGCTAGATCGATGTGACTTGGAATCGGGGTCCTGACATTACGACTCACCTGCCATTCCATCCATGCTACCCGGGGGGGGGGGGGGGTTCACCTTTGCTGCTAGGGCCTCGTCCTCTGTTCAGGGTAAGTCCAAAACAGTTCAGTCATTTCCCTGTACTTCTCTGAACACTAACGATAACCAACATTCGTTGCCCATACTCCCTTCTGCAGCCATGCCGGTCTCTGACCTTGAACCGCACGAGTGTGCAATCCGTCGGCAGCGCCACAAGGCCTCTCGCGACCACTCCTCTCGCGACAAAGTGCGCCGCAGCGCCCACCTCGCCGGCAAGGAGCCAAAGTCCTACACCAACATGACTCTGAAGGCTGTCAAGGCCAAGGCGGTTTGTCTCAACGGTGTGGACGATGCTCTGGCTCTCGATGAGGCTATTGCTGCCGCCCGTTTGGACGACAATGACGCTCCTCCGCCTCTGCTGATGACCTGGCGGCCATCGCCGTCCTATGTGGCACGGATGATGCTCAGGCCATGGAGATCCTCAACTCGAGCTCCGACTCAGGTGTGGACGACGCCCCATGATCCGCATCCTCCACATGCCATGCCGATCGGTGCTCGGCCTCTCGCGTGGATGCACCGGTACTGCACCAACCCTTCGGCCTCCTCTTAGGTTTTTAAATTGTAGTCTAATTATCACCTCGGGCCCTTTGCCGTCCCACCGGTCCCTCTGAACGTCCAATACTATTTCCCTATTGCGTTCTGTCTTTCCGTTACTGTTACCTAAGGCCGGCGGCCATGTAGTTTGTAGGTGTCACATTAGTATCTCATGAGTACTGTAATCTCGGTTTGTTTCTTGGAATGTGAGAGGACTTGGTGATAATGAAAAATGTGTTGATGTTCTCTCTGTGTTAATCTATATCAACCTCACTTGTCCTTATTGCAAGAATCCAAACTGCAACACATAACTGACCAAAAACTCCAGACTTTCATACCCCGCTCTCTTGATCACTCCGTCTTCTTCCCTGCTAACAGAATAGCGGGCGGAACCGTTTCGGCTACCAACTCATCTCTGATCAACATCATCTCCTCCACTAACCACAGCTATGCCAGTATGCTCACCATCAAGACTTTGGCCCTTGGACAAAACATTGCAATTACTAACGTCTATGCCCCCTCCCGCCATTCTCAAAAACAATCCTTCTTGGACGAGCTTTTATCCATCAAGCAGGATGATTCGACTCCCTGGCTCCTGATCGGTGATTTTAACTTGCTTCACTTCTCGGACGAAAAGAATAAATAGAACTTTCGGCAAAGCGAAGCCACGGCCTTTAATGACACTATCAATGAACTAGCCCTAATAGAACTCCCACTGCTGGACCGCCATTTTACTTGGTCAAATAATTGAGACTCCCCTACTTTAGAATGACTTGATCATGCTTTTATCAACTTGGCCAGGAATGACTCCTTCCCCGACACCACTCTCTCCTCTCTCACTCGTTTCACCTCCGACCACTTCCCCCTGATCATTCACATTAACACCCAATTGCCGCGGTCAAACTTTTTCAAATTCGAGCTGGGCTGGGCTCTCTTCCCAGCGTGCACCCAAATTGTACAATGCTCCTGGTCTGTACACTGGCCTGCCTCAAACTCGGCCGCTGCACTGGTCTCCTTGCTCAAGAAAACTAGGTTTGGACTCAAGCGTTGGGTGTCGGTGTCAAAACCGGCGGATCTCGGGTAGGGGGTCCCGAACTGTGCGTCTAAGGTCGATGGTTGTCGGTGTTCTGGGAATGGGGGTCCCCAGACTTGCCTGCCTGCGGCCCACGGCATGGCTCTGTGAACGGGCCCGTACGAACCATCTTCACCAACAAGCACTCAAGACCCTAGCGAGGGGCCAAGCCTCGCGAGGCGGATGACATAATACCTCCTCGGGAGCGCCCTCACCAGGCTGGCTCGCGAGGGGCGGAGAGTTCAAGGCAAGGTAAACCTCGCGAGGTTCCAGCGATGTGAGCCATGACGATCAAGGCCAGGCGGGCGCCAGGCGGGCGCCAGCGCATAGTGTCCTTGTTTCAACTTTGGTGCTAAGGGAGCAAGCGCGGGCGCGGAGTACCAAGGCGTCAAGCAAAGGTTTCCATATCGGTGCAACGAAACCAAGACTAGCAGGATGGCAGGACGGAGGTCACCATGGAGCCCAAGACGACGTCACCTCTAGAGCCTTTTGCAGGCGAAGACTGCTTTTGCCAGGATAAGCTGTACTAGCTGTCCCCTTTCAAATTGGCCGTTGTTGGCTCCCTTCCCGCTCAATATTTGGGGAGAGGACCAGGGCCTCTATAAATAGGACTAGCCACCACCGTAGGAGGCAACTGATGAGGGATCATCCTCACCCACACAAGTTAGCCAAGCACAAGAACACCTCTCCTCAGGAGGCTGTTCTTCCCCTTGTACTGTTCATCCTTAGCCCAAGAGGCAATCCACCACCACCACACTGGAGTAGGTTATTACACCACAACAGTGGCCCAAACCAGTATAAATTTTGTGTCCTTTGTGTTGCGAGTTCGTAGAGTTAGCCCTTGAGGTCTTAGCGAAGCTAGGACGTGGATTGGTAGGGGGGGGGGGATCTTCGCGTGCACCCTAGTGTTCGAACCTTGAGGGTTTTGCCGGAACCCGAGATCCGACATTTGGCGCGCCAGGTAGGGGCGCGCCGAAGCTTCCCTTCCGTCGCTCCGTGTCCCGTTGCTTCATCGTTTCCATGGCGGACGCTCGCCGCGTTCGCGCTAAGCGCCGAGCTGCCCTTGCCGCCCGTGTTGCTCAGACGGCTCCCATCGGTGGGCCACCCCATCGTTCTCCGTCGCCTGCCACCAACGCTGCCACCGGCCCGGCGGGGAACGAGTAGCAAGCATCCTCATTGCACCCCTCGGTGCGGCGGGACGGCCACACCGCCACTCCATCGCTGACCCCGACCGGTTCGTCATCCCACGCTCGTCGCGCTCCCGTGGACGCGCAGGCTGCTCTACGCATGGCGCGCGAGCTCCTGCGCTACCGCCCCGTCGACGACCTCTACGAGGACTGGCTCGACCGCATCGCCGAGCTTGTCAGCGCCGCAGGGGGCCCCTCTCGCTGCCTTGCCCTCCACCAGCCGCGGGCGGCGTGGCCCATGGAGGCCTCCACCACCTCTGCCCCAAGACGGAGTCTTGGTGCCCAGGCGCGCGGCCCCACGGCGCGACCTGCCGCATCCGGCGCCTGCGCAAGAAGAGAGAAGCTGCCAAGAAGTCCCTCGGCGGCGAGAAAACGCCCCCGCGCTCCCAGCACCACCACGGCAAGACCGCGGGCCGCCTGTGGTGGCGGTGTGCGGACCCCATCAAGGACAAGTTCTCCACCAGCGCAGAGTCCCGGTGACCACGGCAGGCTGCCACGCCTTCACCCCTGAGCAGTGTAGCTTCGCTTGGTCAGGAAAGTTCAAGCCGGATCTTCCTCCTCGCTATGACGACACCCCCGACCCCGCGGAGTTCCTGCAGCTCAATGAGCTGAGCATCGAGGCGGCCAACGGCGACGAGAAAGTCATGGCGAACTGGTTCCCCATGGCTCTCAAGGATGGTGCCCGCTCTTGGCTCCAGAACCTGCCTCCAGGCTCGATCTCCTCCTGGGACGAGATGCGCGACCGTTTCGTTGCAACTTCCAGGGCACTCGCGACCGCCCACCGGCTGCAGGTGACCTACGCCGCGTCAAGCAACAACCAGGAGAGACCCTCCAGAAGTACATCCAATGCTTCAACAACGTTCGCCTCAAGATCCCCAAGGTGACGGACGAGGCCATCATCTCCGCGTTCTACGATGGCGTCCGCGACATCAAGATGAAGGAGGAGCTCGCCATCCACGAGGAGCTATGCACGTCTCTGGAGCTGTTCAACCTGGCGACCAAGTGCGCAAGAGCTGAGGAGGGGCGCCTCTCCCTCCTCGAGCTCCCGGCTGCGGACCCGGAGGAGAAGAAAGCCAAGGCGAAAGACGTGAAGCGCAAGGGAGCAGCCGTGCTCGGAGCCAGACACAAAGTGTGGCAGGGACCAGCCCGAGTCATCCAAGAGCAGCCGACCGTCCTGCGCCTTCCACAACCTGAATAGCCACAACACCAGCGACTGTCAAGAGCCCAGAGCCATTCGAGAAGGATGCTTCGGTCGATGCCCTGAGCACAATGACTGGGGCTACGGCCGGGGAGGAGGACATGGTGGCGGATGCTGGGACGACCATGGCCCGCTCCAGGAGTGGCGCGACCGGCCTCGTGAGGACCGCTGGCAGGATCAGTCTCGCGAGGGCGCCTGGAGGGATCAGCCTCATGAGGATCGTCCTTAAGGCAACACTGGTCTCCCTCCACTACCGCCACCACCAAGAAGGAATGACGACCACCATCAGGACGAGGGGGCTGGGGGCTTCCAGGAGCCGCGTACCATCGCCTGCATCTTGGGCGGAGCTCAAGCCCCAACCTCACAGTGCATCTTCAAAAAGTTCGTTCGTGAAGTGAATGCAGTCCTCCCCAAGCTCGAGGCCATGCACCCACTCACATGGTCCAAGTGCGCCATCACGTTCAGCTCGGCAGATCAGCTCAAGTGCGCGGCTATCGCCGGCGTCCTCCTGATGCTCTGTTCACCAGTCATTAGCAACGTGCAAGTTACCAATACTCTAATCGATGGCGGCGCAGGGCTCAACGTCCTGTCTGTCGACATGTTCGACAACCTCCAAGTGCCGTATGATCAGCTTCAGCCCACCAAGCCTTTCTTAGGAGTGACCGATGGCTCCACCACCTCGATCGGGCAGGTCCGCCTCCCTGTCACCTTCGGACAGCGTGACAACTACCACACCGAGCTCATCGACTTCGACGTCGCCCACATCCGTTTGCCATACAATGCCATCCTCGGGTATCCAGCCCTGGCCAAGTTCATGGCCGTGACGCACCACGACTACAACGTCCTCAAGATGCTAGGAAGCGGCGGGATCATCACAGTCCCCTATGAAGAAAAAGATGCAGTGTGCTCCCTCGAGCGCGCCTTCCAAGCAGCATCAATTGAAGACCCCGACAACAATGCAGCTCGGTACCCTCCTGAGGTCATCCCCAAGAAGAAGAAGTAGCTACTCCATGCTGGACCTCAGGAGGGCAGCACCGCAAGTGGCACCTCGTCAGGATCAGCGCCCGCACCTGGGGCGCCACCCTCTGTCGCATAGGAAGGCATGTCCGGCGCCCTCCTCGGGCAGGGCTTGGGGGCTCTCTTCTGGAGGGCCTCAAACCTTGCCAACGTCATGAGGGAGGCGCACGGGCACCACCTGGAGGCGTGTTTCGCGGCACGTCTCCCTTAGGAGGACACTGGGCAAGGAGCGCCCGGCCCTCAGGAGTTCATCACCAAGGTATCTTAGGAGCTTATGGAAGCAAGAGCAATACACGGCGACCGCCGCCCATCTAGCGCTGCTCCCCACCCACGCGAGGGTGGTGAGCTGCGCGTCTGCATCGACATACCAGGGCTCAGCCGGGCCGCATCTCAGGAGCGTTTCTGGCATTCGCATGTTGGGCGCTGTGAAGGTCCACCTCACAGCTACGTTTGTATGCTGTTCGGCCTGCCGAGCATGGCTGCCGCCTTCCAACGCAACCTGCGGAGCGTCATGGCGGGTCAGGAGGCCAGGCACCACGTGGTCCTAGCGGAGATGGAGATGGTCCTCAAGAAACCGCCTGGACCCCCAGAGCCTCCCGAGGCTCAGGGCCCCGGTGGCTCGTAAGGGGCAACCCCTTCGCTGCGTACCTTCAACTGCCTCAACACCCCTTCACCAACAGAACCAGGTGACATTTTCCAAGTTCATTTAGCTAGGAGCGCCCAGGGGGCTGCATTATTCCCAGGCCGCGTGGGTCCGTCCTTGTGGCATGTATCCTTTCCTTTTTATGTCTTTAGCTTACCTTGCTGGGGGCGCCCCTCGGGCTGCATCATCCCCAAGCCTCTCGGGCCTGACCTAGTGGCATGTATCATTCATGCATTTACCTGAGCGAGTTTGCCTTCCATGCTTAATCTATCTATGACTATCACTTGCTTGATTTTCACCCACCGCGGAAGCCGCGTGCCGGTCGTCTTTCTTTAGGACCCGTCGCATGAGAGGGTTAGGGACGGTGTCTGTGCTCGGGCGCATCCCTGCAACATCGATAAATCCAACGGCTGAGCTCTGTCTGGCGGGACGGCCCCGTTCACGTCACCTCCTGGGCCGTTGGTGCTTGGCTTTCTCACGCGATAACCTCAGGAGATTCGTTCGACGCAACATGTCTGACCACCTCGCAGGACCAACACAGCGAACAAGAATCAAGACCAGACGCAACCCGCCTTGAGGTAGGGCCTTGTGAGTCCCACGCTGGCTCACGAGTGCCCAGACACACCTCGTCTAGCCCTGCCATGCAAGCCACGTGTCAGGGCGGGGCTGTACACGCCCCGGGGGCTCTCCGCAGTAGGGAGTCCCCTCCCACGTACCAGTGGAAGCACCATGCTCCACGCTGGCAGTCGACACTGCCGAGGAGCGGCTATGCCCATGCAAGTATGGAAACACCATGGTCCATCCTGGTGATAAACAAGTGAGGGCGGCCTCACGGCCGTATCAACCTCAGGGAGCCTCTGGGCTCGGTGTCTGGCCTCATCGCAACGTCTCCCCTCGGGAGGGCTGCGTGAGGGGGCTAGGCACGGGGGCTGCGCTCGGGTCACGCCCAAGCATACACCACCCCACCAGGTCCCTCGGACCCGGTCGTCACGCATCCCTCCCGAGCCTCGGCGAGGGTGAAGGTATGAAGGGTGTTTGCACGTCAAGGGGGACTCCTGAGCATCGCGACTCAGGAGCCTAACTGACCACGTAGCCCCTCACTCGTTGGACCGTCCTGGTCTCCGGTCGGTCCAATGGCGGTTGAGGTATGCACGGGGTCGGGTTCTGCCGACGTAGAACACTAGATCTATCCCCGCGTCTCTTTCCTACAAGTTGTTTGCGCATCAAGGGGGACTCCTGAGCATCGCGACTCAAGAGCCTAACTGGTCACGTAGTCCCTGACTCCTTGGGTCCGTCCTGGTCTTCGGTCGGTCCAGCGGCGGTTGAGGTATGCGCAGGGTCGGGCTCTGCCGACGTAGAACATAAAGCAAATGGGAAGGAAATTGCAAAATCTCAAAGCAAATATTACAAGACATATTGTCCTCGGAATATCAAACACAAGTTTAAACGCCTCCACTAGGCAGACTACATGCTGCAGGAGTTTCAATAGGAAAGGAGCCGCAAGCCAGTCATCCCTCGATACCACCAGCACCTGCAAGAGGTGCCCTCTGCTGGGTGGCCTCGCCTTCACCTGCACCATCGGTCGAAGGCGCGGGGGCGAAGGCGTCGAACTTCTCCAGCAGGGCTTCCACCTGACCTTTCATGGCTGCGGTGGCGGCTGAGCAGTGTTCGTCAGCCACGGGCTCCATAAGCTCGTCGAGGCGGGCGACAGGATCGTGAAGATGGAGGTGGCTGAAGACGCGCGTCAGCATGGATGAAGAAAGGACGCGAGCCTATGCCTCTGCCATGTGGCCTATGCCGCGCACGACTTCCTCAAGCGCCTCGACCAAGTAGGGAAGTAGCTAGGCGGGGCCATCCTCATCGGTGGCCAACGGCTTCTCCAAGCCCATCTCATGGAGTGACTTTAGAGCCTCGCGAGACCTCTTCTCCAGAAGCACGAAGGCCGCACAGTCCTCGACCAGGACCTTCGCTTTGGCGTCAAGATCGACCCCTTCGCCTCCACCTTTCGCTCCAACTTCTCCAGCCGGCTGTGTTCAGTGGCTTGCACCTTCGCCAACTCCCCCAACTCGGCATCGCGGTTCTTGATGGCGTACTCCCGGGCCCTCATCTCCTCCTCCTTCGCCTGGCGGCCGCGAGCTTCTTCTGCGCGCTCATCACGTAGACTCTTCAGCTCGTCCTCCAGCGCCCGGCATCGGTCGTGGGCGGCTTCGGTGTCCTTCAGCGCCGCCTCGCGATCGGCCGCATCTTGAGCGACGGCCTGCTTCTCCTTCTCGGAGGTCGTCATGGCCTGGCTCAGCGCCGCTCGGACTGCCACGTCAGAATGGAGCCAACCGGAGACCAGCTCCAGGCGACCAACTGCCAGGAGGGGTTCAGCGCTCTGGAGGTCTTCTCGCAGCCGGGCCATCTCAGAAAGGGCCCGCTCCAGGACGTCAGGAGAAGCGGAGGAACCTGGGGTCAGCAACATGGCAGAAGAAGGAGGAAGAGGCGGTGTCGTCACCATGGCCTAGGAGGCAAGAAGCTCCTGAGCCTCTCGGACCTCAGCACCCGAGCTGGGCGCTGGCGCCTCCTAAATCAGCGGCGCTTCGGGGGCTGACTTCTCCCGAGGACACTCACCCGGCCTCGCGAGGATGATCGGGCTGGAGAAGCACGAGCACCATCCCCACCTTTGCTCATGGAGAGGGGCGCAGTCGCAGGAGGCGACCCGGACTCAAGCAGCACCACCTCGCTCTCCCTTCTCCTCTTCGTCACCGGCGCCTGCTTAGTTACACAACAAGGAAAAAGAGTCGGAAACAAGCATCAGCGGCAAGAACAAGGCGAGACGGGACACTTACTGATCCACCGCAGTGTAGTCTCTCCGCTTCGGGAGTTTGAAGCCGGAGAGCTTCGCGACCCAAGGCGCGGGCGCACCAGCCCCTGAAGCTGAAGAAGGAGCAGCAGTTGAGCCGGAAGCGGCTCCAGCCAGCACTAGAACAGCAGCCGAATCTCGGTAGATCAGCGCCGATCTGCTCCTCGTCGGGATCACGGCCGGTTCCTCCTTCTCCTGGGGAGCATCGGCCTCGTCATCATCGGGAAAGGTGCGGAGGAGGTCGACCCTGCTCAAGGGGAGGTCTCGCCCATCCCTTCAGGGGTCTCCTCCGAGTCTTCCTCCTCCTCCTCTTCCTCCCCGCGGGACTCGCCAGAAGACACGTCCACCGTCACCGCCGCCGCAGGAACCCCAGAGGGCGCCGGTGGCACCAGTCTGCGCCCGTCAAAGGTCGGCCTGGATGCCACGACCCGTGCCCCGTCCTTGCGGCGGAACAAGGGAGTGAAGATGCTCGGCGGGTACTCCTGGTCGTCCCCAACTAGGAGGCAGAGAACCGCGGCCAGCTCACCGTTGGACAAGGCCTTCGAGCTCAGGCGAACCTTGTTCTCTTCGTCCCCAAGCTCCCACAAGGGGCGTGCACGGGCTTGAAGCGGGGCCACGCACAGCATCAGGAATCCCCTCAGGTGCATGGCCCCTGTCACCTTTGCCGCCTTCGCGTTGTCCGGCTTCAGGTCAGTCTTCATCTGCTCCAGCACCAACGTCGCCCACTCGTCGGAAAGCTTCATGCAGGACCACTGTCGGTGTCAAAACCGGCGGATCTCGGGTAGGGGGTCCCGAACTGTGCGTCTAGGCCGGATGGTAACAGGAGGCAAGGGACACGAAGTTTTACCCAGGTTCGGGCCCTCTTGATGGAGGTAAAACCCTACGTCCTGCTTGATTGATATTGATGATATGGATGTTACAAGAGTAGATCTACCACGAGATCAGAGAGGCTAAACCCTAGAAGCTAGCCTATGGTATGATTGTATGTTGTGATTGTTGTCCTACGGACTAAAACCCTTCGGTTTATATAGACACCGGAGAGGGTTAGGGTTACACAAGGTCGGTTACAAAGGAGGAGATATCCATATACGTATTGCCTAGCTTGCCTTCCACGCCAAGTAGAGTCCCACCCGGACACGAGACGAAGTCTTCAATCTTGTATCTTCATAGTCTAATAGTCCGGCCAATGGAGATAGTCTGGCTATCCGGAGACCCCCTAATCCAGGACTCCCACAGTAGCCCCTGAACTAGGCTTCAATGACGACGAGTCCGGCGCGCAGTTGTCTTCGGCATTGCAAGGCAGGTTCCTTCTCCGAATACATCACAGAAGAATTTGAATACGAGGATAGTGTCCGACCCCTGCAAAATAAGTTCCACATTCCACCGTAGAGAGAATAATGTTTTCGCAGATCTAATCTGCTAGCTTGTTTTGGCAACATGATGTTACGTCATGGCCCGGTGATTATTCGAACCATTTCTTTTAACCAGCCCCGCACATAACGCGAGGCAGTTTTTCGACATGTCTTGTCAAAGCAGAGATCGTGTCCCCTTATTACGAGATTCTCATTAATGCGGTTTGTGGGTAACCCAACCGTGTCTAGGACTCCTAGATTATAGGTAGGTCCTAAATGGCTATGGAGAGGACGCTTGATATTCACCCTCTTTATAAAGGGATGAGGTTTTTGCTTCTTTTTCTCTCGTGCTCAATCGAACCCCTCCTCCGCCTCGAGTTCTAACACCCAAAGCCCAGGTTAGGTGCTCCGGATCTTCAATCATGTCCGGATCCATCCTTCAAGGACGATGGATGCCCTCCTCCGTTACGGAAGAGGACATTAAGAAGTTGAGGGAGGCCAGATACCTGACCGCCGAGGTTTCGCATCGGCTGCCTGCTCGAGGGCAGGTCGTCCCTACTCCTGAACCCAACGAGAATGTTGTGTTCGTCTCCCACTTCCTCCGAGGTCTAGGCCTCACTCTGGATCCTTTCTTCAGGGGTTTGATGTTCTACTACGGGCTAGATTTTCATGATCTAGCTCCGGACTCCTTTCTCCATATCTTGACGTTTATTGCCGTGTGTGAGGCCTTCCTTCGCGTTACTCCTCACTTCGGCCTGTGGTTCAAGACCTTTGAAGTAAAGTCGAAGATGATCGAGGGGCAACAGGCAGCGTGCGGAGGTGCATCAATAGGCAAGATGGCAGGAGCTCCATGGCCGGAAGGTTCCTTTTCAGAGGTGTCTGAATTATGGCAACGGGAGTGGTTCTACGTCACGGCTCCCCGAAGTGCCAAGTGGGCAGCTGCCCCCGCTTTCTGCTCGGGCCCCCCACCACAACTGATGTCATGGGTTAGCAGAGGCCTGAGCTGGGGTCCAGCCAAGGACGTGCCTATACTGCAAAGCCGCATTCGAGATCTCTTCGAGGGAGATTTTAATTTGGCTATGGTAATACAAGTTATGCTGGTTCGTCAAGTCCAGCCTTGCAGACGCTGACCCCTTCGCTTGTGGGAGTTCAACCCAGAGGGACCGCGTGCCATTCAAAGCTTCCTCGGCCTGACGCACGAGGAGATGTACAAGTCATTCTTCAGATCTCAGGTGGAGTGTCCGGACATTACCGAGGATGTGGGCCTGAGCAGTAACCGCGCCGCCGAACAAGTAAGAAATCCTTTGGCTGAACACACGGTCTTTTATTCGAAGTTGTTTCTGAGAGTTTGCTTTTTGACCAGGACTGGCTAGCGAAGGCGAAGATGATTCGGAGTTTGGCCCCCCTTCCTGAGGGTTTGGAAAATCCGGTTTTAGAAAAGATGCTCGAGGTCGCACCTTGCCCGGAGCCCTCGAAGGAAGATATCAGGGGGGGGACAATACGGGCGGACACGGGCCCCCATCGTTGCCCGTTCCAACCGAGGGAACGAGCATCTCCATGAAGGAGGACAACCGGGGGAGGAAAAGGACTGCTTCCGAGGATCCAGAAGCCGAAGCCTCCAAACGGGAGAAGAAGTCTCCCGCAGAGGGTCCTGCCTCGGTGGGTGCTTTTGCCGCACAAAGTCCGCGGGGGGATCAGCCCTCCAACGAGTCGTAAGTGATCCAAAATACGTTTAATAGTAGAGGTATACTGTCTTCTTCTTCTGAGAAAATAACCACCGCATATATCTTGCAGTTCGGGCCTTAGCCCCTCTCAGATGAGCTCGTCTTCGGGGGATCTTCTTCCAGAGATGATGGAGAGTGAAACGCCTCCCCCGGACCCCTCCGCTCAAGAAGCGGGCGACCCCGAAGTGTCGTCACGGAGGGCCTCTTCGGATCCGGTGAGGCCAGAAGATAATCCCATGGACCCCCTAAGTCCCCAGCGTCCGGCTCCCGAAGAGAGCAGACAAAAGAGCCCGACACCGTCTGGTGTGCGGTCGGACGTTCTGAGGGAGTTGGTGGGGCGAGCGGCCATCTCAGAAGAACACCGTACGCTGATGGGTACGCTGATGGAGAGAATTTTGTCCGCCGAACGCGGGTTACATGAAGCCTTTATGAGTCTACTGTCAGGCTTTGAGGTACGTGGTAGTACTGCACATGTTAAGTGTGCCCTATGTAGATAGTAGCCCCTGAGACTCTGGTTGCCGGCAAGAACGGCGGTGAACAGAGGATCATAATCCCAGGCAATAACCAAACTGCCTTTATGTGCAGGCGGTAGGAACTCCTGTGGCTAGCCGGACTAGTGATTTTGCCGAATTAAAATGGCAACTGGATGCGGCGGACGCCGACATTGAGCTTGTTAACAAGAGGCTTGACGAGGCACAGGGTAAGTGTTATTATCTGGTGAACGCCACATAGCAAGAGCAACATGATGCCAGTATCTTTAATATGTTGTGACTGCAGATGGAGCTGCCACCGTGGAAGCCTTGCGGGCAGAACTTGCCCGAGCCAAGGAACAAGCGAGGATTAGTAATGTGGCTGCTTTGACGGCGGCCGAAGAATTGAAAGTCAAGAAGGCCGCACACTGTGAGAGTCAAGAGAAGATGGCCAAGATGGCCATAGAATTAAAAGACACTGCCAACCGTTGCCAGGTCCTTGAAGAAGAGAACCGGGTGAAGGCAACGGACCTGGAGAAGGCCACGATGGCGGACAAAGACACCCGCTCTGCTATGAGAGCAAAGAAGGAAGAGCTGCGGGAAGCCGGCGATATTGCAGCTGGGAAGCCCTTTATGCTACAGAGGAAGTTCGGAGATCCACGGTATGCCTCCTGGATCGGCTATGGAGTTCGGCAGATGCATATACGGACTTGGCGGCGAGCGCTGCTGATGCGGCCAAATACTTCCAAGGTCAAGCAGATCATGGGGTGGACAAGCTGTTCTGGTCGCAATTCAATGTTCCAGAGCGTCCGCTTCCTTTAACTGATCAGCTAGCCGAATGGGCCGAACTAAATAGGTTGTCCGGACTCGCCATGAGGTCTGTCGTGGATCAGCTATGGCCTGAAAGGCCAAAGCCGAATAGCTATTTCAGCTTAGTGCAGCAGGTCCTTGGTGCGGTGCCACGCATTGACGTGATGAAGAGTTCGGCGTGCATAGAAGGCTCGCGGATGGCCCTTGCCCGTGTTAAAGCATACTGGGTAGAGATGGACGCTACCACTGTTGCGACGCAGGGTTCGGCCATAGGCCGAGTGGCTGCCGAGCACTATTTCGAGGAGGTTCCCAAGGGTGCTTGTTTGATAGAGGCCCAGTGCTCGAATAATATTATGTTTCAGTGATATGTATTCTCATTGTAAACACAATGCTTTTATGAAGTTTTTATAAGGCTATGTTTATACTTTTGCCTGAAAGTAGTATGGTGCCTCCTGTGCGGCCGTTGATGTATACATGTGTATAAACTGAAAGATTGCAGCCATCGGCTTCAACCCCCATGCATATAATGCGGAGGTGCTTGCAAAAAAGTGTGTTCACACTTAACCCAACGTCTTGGTCCTAAGAAGGAGGTGATAGCGCAGCGAGCGAGGCAACCGGACTATAATGCTTTAACACTTTCACTTAGCCATAGGAGTTTGATAGTGTGGCTACTAGATAGCCCCTGGTGGCTCCGCACTCTCTCGATCGCGGGGTGCGTATATGCCTGGCCGGAAAACGACCCTTCATTAAGGCGGAGGAATTGTAACATTCTGATAGGTCATCGAGTGGTTGACCAGTCTCACGCTACATCATGACAGTCAGTTTTCGGTTTTCTCTACTGAGGTACTCGTCCGGATGAACCAGGGCACAATCGCAGTAGTTCTCCTGGTGCTACCTCAGCCGGTAAAGCGGAACGTAAGGCACCAAAACACAGGAGCCGGGCAAACCCAACATTTGACCAAAGACAATGATTCGGAGCTGATGCATACAAGGCCAAACTCGCGACGCCGAACACTCCCTAAGGTATTCGGTCTTTATGGTATAAACCAGGCCGAAATAGTGCCGCTTGGAAGAAGCCCCTTGTGTCCAGGTACGTGCATTATTCTGACGTGGCCACATGCCAAGACATCAGCATCCTTCTCAACTGTGCTGAGAATTCGATGGATATGTATCAACAAGAGACAGTAAAAAAGGTTTACACAGGGTCTTAATCTAAAAAGAATCCTTGGAGCAGGTCCCTGCTGCATGTCTGCGCCTATGTCTCCATTGTTCCGTATCCTGGACGGGTGTAGCACGATGATTATCTGTAAAAGAGAGGAGCTTAGGTAAAAAAGCTGTCGTGCAAAAAGATAGTTTTTAAAGAAACCATGTATAATTCAAGGTGAGTAAGAATTGCCACTTGTCTGCGCACGTTGAGCCCCTTGTATTTGTAAGAGGGGTGTGATCATTGATCCGATATGAATTGCATATAGCTGCACTGGACTCGTCCAACCGTGTCCGAGGTCGTGACGACCTG
The DNA here is from genome assembly GCF_003073215.2 of Triticum urartu. Taxonomy (NCBI): domain Eukaryota; kingdom Viridiplantae; phylum Streptophyta; class Magnoliopsida; order Poales; family Poaceae; genus Triticum; species Triticum urartu. The sequence goes on from NC_053028.1 coordinate 568,451,513, forward strand.
CTAAATGCTTTAGGTGGTGAGGCCGTTTATAGTGTGCGGCTCCCAAGGTAGCCGCACGCTCTTCGGCTCGCAGGAATCGCTTAATATTTCCGTTCACTGTAATGATGCCACGTGGACCGGGCATCTTGAGTGTGAGAGAAGCGTAGTGTGGTATTGCATTAAAGCGGGCGAAAGCTTCACGTCCGAGTAGTGCTTGATAGACACTTTGGAATGGAGCGATGTGGAAGGTTAGATGTTCGCTACGGAAGTTATCGGGGAAGCCGAATGTAACTTTTAGTAGCAGGGAGCCCTTGCAATGAGCCCCTGGGCCTGGTGTGACTCCTTTAAAGGTAATATTGCTATGGGAAATTTTTGTTGGGTCTATCCCCATTTCGCGGATTGTATCCTGGTATATCAGGTTTAGACTGCTGCCACCGTCCATCAGGACTCGTGTGAAGCGGTATCCGTCAATTATTGGGTCTAATACCAGGGCAGCCCATCCTGCACTCCGGATACTTGCTGAGTAATCTCGATGGTCGAAAGTGATCGGCTGAGACGACCAGTGGCAGGACTCCGCGATGATAGGCCTTCGGGCGTATTTTTCTGGGAGTGCCGTTTTGTTTCTTCCATTGATCAAGTGTAACACGTTTACTGTTTTGACTTCTGGTGGAAATTTCTTTTGTTCCCCAGTGTCTTTCTTGAGAGGATCGTCCTCATCTTCGCTTGGTGTATCCTCCCCCTTGTGTACGGCGTTGAGCTTGCCGGACTGCTTGAAGACCCAACATTCTCTATGGGTATGGTTGGCTGGTTTGCCAGGGGTGCTATGGATCTGACATATTTGGTCCAAAATTTTGTTTAGGCTAGACAGTTCGTCTCTGGCGCCTTTAGGGGGCTGCTTTTGCTGACCTGGCCGAGAGCTTTTGAATCCGGCGTTTACTGCCGTGCTCTTCGTGCTGTCTCCTTTTCCGGCGTTTGTTGTTGCTATTGCACCGTGATTTCCCGTTTCCATCTCTAACTTCAGATGTACTGGGGTCACTGGTGCTGCATCGGGCTAGCCAGCTATCCTCACCCGCGCAGAAGCGGGTCATGAGGCTTGTTAATGCTGCCATTGTTCTCGGTTTTTCTTGGCCGAGGTGTCGGGCAAGCCATTCGTCACGGACGCTGTGCTTAAAAGCTATCAAGGCTTCGGCATCCGGACAGTCGACAATTTGGTTCTTTTTAGTAAGAAACCTGTTCCAAAGCTTTTGGGCTGACTCTCCGGTCTGTTGAGTTATATGACTCAAACCATCCGCGTCCGGAGGTCGGACATAAGTCCCTTGAAAGTTTGCCCGAAAAGCGTCTTCGAGCTCTGCCCAGCTTCCGATGGAGTTTTCGGGGGGGCCTTTAAGCCAGTGACAGGCTGGCCCTTTGAGTTTGAGTGGTAAGTACTTGATGGCGTGGAGATCATCTCCTCGAGCCATATGGATATGGAGGATATAGTCCTCGATCCAGACCCCAGGGTCTGTTGTTTCGTCATATGCCTCTATGTTTACAGGTTTGAATCCCTCTAGAAATTCATGATCCAGCACCTCATCGGTGAAACATAGGGGGTGTGCGGCACCCCTGTATCTGGGTGTACCGTGTTGTTCGGATGTTTGTTGTGTTATATCGTATGCTGGGGCGCGCTTGCGTGGTCTATAGATGGATCTGGTTGCGCTGTCCTTTTGGTGCAAGCCCCCGCATGAATTGCGTATTGTTTTGTGAGTGGCATTGTTTGCCGCTCTATGTTGGCCGTGAGATCGTCTATCTGGCCAGGTGGCTGTTTTGATTTTTGGTTGTGAGGGGTCTGAGGCCTCCTCATCGAATTCAGGTAGCAACTTCCTCTTTGGGTAGCTCTTGGTGGGGCGATTGTCGCCGTACTTTGCTGCTGTGTTGAGTACTTTACTCCATTTGATTTGGAGTGTGTCCTGCGCAGCCTTGAGCCTTTGCTTCTGCTTTTTTAGACTCCTCGCGGTGGCAACAAGCCTTTGATGGGCATTCTGCTGCTCCGGGTGCCTGTCCGGCGTTGTGTCGTCCGGACTGTTATCTTTGACCGAATTGGTTTGTTCGATTTGATTCTCCGTATTGTCGTGGTCCAGTAGTGGTTTGCCTTGCTCCAACGCTGGGTCTGTGTGATTGTTATTTCTGGTGAGGCGGGATTTGGGGCGGCGCTTACGCCGCCGCTTTGACTGCTTCTCGAGGGAACAAGCCTTCGGTGCGTCCTTCCGTTCCTCGTCGTCGTCTTCTTTTGGTGTGTCCACCATGTACACGTCATATGATGAAGTGGACGTCCCGCGCCCTATGGGTGGTGGTTCCTCTTGGCCTCCCGCATCGTTGTCCATACCGTCGATGTCTGCGGAGACGAAGTCGAGCATGTCGGTTGAGTCATCGACAGTGGCTATTAAGTGGGTGGTGGGTGGGCGTCGAATTTCTTCGTCGTCCGCATCCCAATCCTGTTGGCCATAGTCCGGCCAGGGCTCTCCTGACAAAGAGAGAGACCTTAGTGAATTCAGAATGTCGCTGAAGGGCGAGTGCTAAAAGATATCCGCGGCGGTGAATTCCATGATCGGCCCCCAATCGGATTCGATTGGCAGGGGCACGGATGGTTCGGGGTCCGGAAGAGAGTCCGACACCTTGGAGTCACGGGCTGCGCAGAGGATTATGCTGGTGTTTGGCTCGATCACCGTCGAGACTGCAGCCCCTGAGGTGGTGTCTAGCCACCCGTCCTCGATTGGCGCAGTTGGCTCCGAGGTAAGGGTCGAAGCTGATGTGGGCGCGGCCTCTGGAGTATCGTCCGGTGGCAGAGCTAGGTCATACCCATCGCGACAGTGCGGCACGCCCGGCTGTGGCTCGAATCCGTCGAAGATCAAGTCTCCGCGGATGTCGGCCGTGTAGTTCAAACTTCCAAATCTGACCTGATGGCCAGGGGCGTAGCTTTCAATCTGCTCCAGATGGCCAAGCGAATTAGCCCGCAGTGCAAAGCCGCCGAATACGAAGATTTGTCCGGGGAGAAAAGTCTCACCCTGGATAGTATCGCTATCGATGATAGTAGGAGCCATCAAGCCTAACAGTGACGACACAGAGGAACTCTCAGTGAAAGCACCAATGTCGGTGTCAAAACCGGCGGATCTCGGGTAGGGGGTCCCGAACTGTGCGTCTAGGCCGAATGGTAACAGGAGGCAAGGGACACGGAGTTTCACCCAGGTTCGGGCCCTCTTGATGGAGGTAAAACCCTACGTCCTTCTTGATTGGTATTGATGATATGGATGTTACAAGAGTAGATCTACCACGAGATCAGAGAGGCTAAACCCTAGAAGCTAGCCTATCATATGATTGCATGTTGTGATTGTTGTCCTACGGACTAAAACCCTTCGGTTTATATAGACACCGGAGAGGGTTAGGGTTACACAAGGTCGGTTACAAAGGAGGAGATATCCATATACGTATTGCCTAGCTTGCCTTCCACGCCAAGTAGAGTCCCACCCGGACATGAGATGAAGTCTTCAATCTTGTATCTTCATAGTCTAACAGTCCGGCCAATGGAGATAGTCCGGCTATCCGGAGACCCCCTAATCCAGGACTCCCACAACCACCCCTTGTCAGACTGGGCATCTCCATCGGCAGCGTCAAGCGTGGGTGGACGCACTTGGCGTCCATCATGGCCCACTTGCTCCGGAAGCCTTCGGGTTTCTTCCCCGTCTTCGAGATCGAGTTGGCCTTGTCGGCCACGATGAAGTTGGCACACCCATAGGTACGACCCTCCTTGACGTGGAGGAAGAAGAAGTGGCGCAGAAGAGCCACAGACGGCATCACTCCGAGGTACGCCTCGCAATAGTAGGCGAAGATGGACAAGAGAAGTATGGAGTTGCGATGAAGATGCATCGCCCGCAGTCCATAATGGTCCAGGACCTCGAAGAAGAAGAAGTCAGAAAAGGGGGAACCAATCCTGCGGTGATGCTGCTTGTAAAGAAGGGGAAAATGTGCTTCGTTCGGGCTCCGGCACGGCAGAGCCGACCCGGAGCTCGGTCTTCCCCCTCTCGTTGCTTTCCCCCGCCGTCAGCAAGGGCATAGCGGCGAGGTTCTTCTTTGAGACGTTGGGCAGATCGAGGGCTGGCTCGTACCAAGCCGGCGGCGAGGCAGCCTTGGCCTTGCGCGGCGCCAGAAGATTGAGGCAGATCTGGAGGTCTCGGAAGCAAGGGGCGAGAAAGGGGATCTGGAGCAAGGTGGAGGAAGGCAATGAAGGCAAGCGTAGCCAGCGCCTGCCTTTTGTCAGTCGGGCAGTTGCCGAGGCAGCGTGGGGGAGCGGAGACGCCCACGTCCAATCAGCCGCCACACGTCTACCAAGGTCGCAGGCTATTGGGGCCCGTGGCGCTCCGCACTTGACCTTTGGCTTCACTTCGAAGCGAAGCCCGAGCACGCCTTGGGCCCGTGGGCTACTGTCGGTGTTCTAGGAACGGGGGTCCCCAGACTTGCCTGCCTGCGGCCCACGGCGTGGCTCTGTGAACGGGCACGTACGACCCATCTTCACCAACAAGCACTCAAGACCCTCGCGAGGGGCCAAGCCTCGCAAGGCGGATGACACAAGACCTCCTCGGGAGCGCCCTCACCAGGCTGGCTCGCGAGGGGAGGAGAGTTCAACGCAAGGCAAACCTCGCGAGGTTCTAGTGACGTGAGGCATGACGATCAAGGCCATGGGGGTGCCAGCGCGCATAGTGTCCTTGTTTCCTCTTTGGTGCTAAGGGAGCAAGCGCAGGCGCGGAGTACCAAGGCGTCAAGAAAAGGTTTCCATATTGGTGCAACAAGACCAAGACCAACAAAACGGCAGGACGGAGGTCACCATGGAGCCCAAGATGGCGTCACCACCAGAGCCTTTTGCAGGCGAAGACTGCATTTGTCAGGATAAGCTGTATTAGCTGTCCCCTTTCAAATTGGCCGTTGTTGCCTCCCTTCCCGCTCAATATTTGCGGAGAGGACCAGTGCCTCTATAAATAGGACTAGCCACCACCGTAGGAGGCAAATGATGGGGGATCATCCTCACCCACACAAGTTAGCCAAGCACAAGAACACCTCTCCTCAGGAGGCTGTTCTTCCCCTTGTACTATTCATCCTTAGCCCAAGAGGCAATCCACCACCACCACACTGGAGTAGCATATTACACCACAACGGTGGCCCTAACTAGTATAAATCTTGTGTCCTTTGTGTTGCGAGTTCGTAGAGTTAGCCCTTGAGGTCTTAGTGAAGCTAGGACGTGGATTGGTAGGGGGAGATCTTCACGCGCACCCCAGTGTTTGAACCTTGAGGGTCTTGCCAGAACCCGAGATCCGACAATGGTAATAGGAGACAGGGGACACAATGTTTACCCAGGTTCGGGCGCTCTCTATGGAGGTAATACCCTACTTCCTGCTTGATTGATCTTGATGAATATGAGTATTACAAGAGTTGATCTTCCACAAGATCGTAATGGCTAAACCCTAGAAGTCTAGCCTGTATGACTATGATCGAATATATCCATCCGGACTAAGCCCTCCGGTTTATATAGACACCGGAGAGGACTAGGGTTGTACAAGGTCGGTTACAGAGAAAGGAATCTTCATATTTGGTCGCCAAGCTTGCCTTCCACGCCAAGGTGAGTCCCATCTAGACACGGGAGAGAGTCTTCGGTCTTGTATCTTCACAACCCATTAGTCCGGCCTATGTCCAATAGGCCGGACGCCCGAGGACCCCTTAGTCCAGGACTCCCTCAGTAGCCCCTGAACCAGGCTTCAATGATGAGGTGTCCGGCGCGCAGATTGTCTTCGACATTGCAAGGCGGGTTCCCTTTTCTGAATACTCCAAGATAGTCTTTGGACGAAACGACCGTGTCCGGACCTGCAACACGTACCATAGCCGTAGAAAGTATAGTATTTCTTGAGTCCAGTCTGCCGACAACTTTTGTAACGTGACATCACGCTTGCCCGGTCATTATTTTGAACCGTTTCTGGTCTCGCCGTTCCACGTTTTGAGGTGTGGTTTTTATTGGCACGTTCTGTCGAAGCAGAGACCATGTCCCCTTATTGCGGGATTCTCATCAATACGAGCGTGGGTAACCCAACCGTTCTGTTGGAAAGATTCCTTAGGAATAGGCAGATTTTCAGGCTTAGGAGGAGGCGTTCGATACCCGCTGCCTTTATAAAGGAACCAAGGGCCGTCCTTTTTTTACGCTAAGCCTCTCCTCAACCTTTCCAACCTCGAGTTCTAGCACCCAAGGTTGGACTTCATTGCTTCAAGCTTCCCCATCATGTCCGGACCTAGCCCTCAAGGCCGATGGGTGGCTTCCTCTGTTACAGAGGAGGATATTGCAAAGCTTCGGGCGGCCAGATACCTGATCGTGGAGATCCCCCACAGGCTTCCTGCTCAAGGACAGGTTATTCCGACCCCCATATCCGGTGAGAGGGTCGTATTCGTCTCTCACTTCCCCCGAGGGCTAGGGTTCGCTCTTCACCCCTTCATCTGGGGGCTAATGTTTTATTATGGACTAGATTTTCATGATCTAGCTCTAGATTCTTTCCTCCATGTCTCGGCGTTTATCATCACGTGCGAGGCCTTCCTCCGAATCCCCCACACTTCGGCTTATGGCTCAAGACCTTCAGTGTGAAGCCGAAGGTACTCGATGGGGAACAGGCGGAGTGCGGCGGTGCTGCAGTAAGCAAGCTTACCAACACTCTCTGGCCAAAAGGCTCGTTCACCAAAACTTCCAACCAATGGCAGTGAGACTGGTTTTACGTCACGGAACCCCATGGTACCAAGTGGGCAGCTATACCTGCCTTCCGTTCTGGCCCTCCGTTACAGCTTGCATCAAGGATTAATAAGGGGCTAGACTGGGGATCAGTTGATGAAGTGCAGACTCTGCAGAGCCGCATCCGAACCCTCCTTGAGAAGGACATCGATCTTGTCGACGTGATTCAAGTAATGCTAGTCCGCCGAACCCTGCCATGCCAGCGTAGGCCTCGCCACATGTGGGAGTTTAATCCGGAAGGACCACAAACCCTCCAACACTTCTTCGGCACTACGCACAAAAGGATGTGGAAGTTGTTGTTCGGGAAGCGAAAACATTGGCCGGACACCACTAAGGATGCCGGCTTCGACTGCAACCGTCCGGATACTTCGGTAAGCACTTGACTTCCGAACACTTTGTAGTTAAGTATACGTTACTGAGCAAGCTATCTTCTTCCATGGATGGATAAATAAAGCGGAACAAATTAGGTGTTCGGCCCCCCTTCCCGAAGACCCAGCGGATCCCGTATTAATAAGGATGCTGGCCCCGGCACCATACCAGATGCCTGTGAAGGAGGGCAAGGCGGAGAGTGGGAGGATTGTGTCTGGGGGAATCAAGATTCCATCGTCGAAAGACAAAAGTGAAGGGGAAGTCAACATCTCTTCCTCCCATGGAAAGAAAAGGGCCGCCTCCGAAGGTTGGGAGGAAAAGGCTCCTAAGCGAGGCAAAATGCCTCTGTCGGGTGGCTCAGGCTTGGAGGACAACGCCACCGCGCAGTCTCATGATGAGGACAAGCCTCAGGCCAAATCGTAAGTGAACAAGGGTGTTTTTAAACATGTCCCGTTCCTTTCTTGTAAGATCTAGAATATATGTTTTTCTGCAGTTCGGCACACAGTCTTCTTCAACAATCGTCTTCCTCGGGGGATCTTCTCCCAGAGATGTTGGAAAGCGAGAAGCCTCCACCAGTCTCCTTGCCCAATAGGGTGGACGATTTCGAGGTGTCGTCGCGGAGGGTCTCCCCTGATCAACAATTGGTGCGAGGGATGACGAAGACACTACCCGAAGGTGATACTTCGGTGGCCCAGGGTCCGGGGACCAACAATGAAGGCCTGAACTGTCCGGTCTACAGCCGGAGACGAGTAAACGGATCCCTTCAAAGGGAGGCCGTACTCCTACAGCAGCTTCTGGAGATCCAAAGGCGCCAGATATATTGACAAACATGCTGCGACAGGCGTCCGTCTCAAAGGAACATCGTACCTTGATGGGCACGGTGATGGAAAAGGTCCTGTCTGCGAAAAGCGGATTGAATGAGGCCTTTATGGGCTTGCTAAGAGGCTTCGAGGTCTGTACTGTAATATTTTTGATTGTTTTTTATTCACAAAATGAATCTGTATATAGATAGTAGCCCCTAAGACTCTGATTGGCCTCTCGAGGGAGGCGATCAGAGGATCAAAAGATATGCCCAGGAAATAATCTGATTAAGTGGAACATAGGCTGTGACCTCCCCGACGACTGCCCGGACTACAGAGGTTGCAGATTTGCAACACAAGATTGATGAGGCGGATAATGACATCGCGCTTATCAATAGGCGACTTGACGAGGCACAACGTATGTTTTTGGGGTAGTCATAATATGCACATGTTTACAATATAAGCATGGCTGGAAGTATTGTGTAATAAGATATACATATCTGCGGATAATGACATCGCGCTTATCAATAGGCGACTTGACGAGGCACAACGTATGTTTTTGGGGTAGTCATAATATGCACATGTTTTATAAGCATGGCTGGAAGTATTGTGTAATAAGATATACATATCTGCAGATGGTGCTGCCGCAGTCGAGATCCTTCGGGCTGAGCTATCCCGGGCCAAGGAGCAGGCCCGAATTAGTAATGCGGTTGCCGAAAAGGCATCTGTCAAGTTAAAGGCCGAACAGGCTGCTCGGCACCAATACGAGGAGAAAATATCCCCGATGACGCTTGAACTAGAGGATGCCTCTAACCGCTGCGGACTTCTGAGAGGGATATTAAAGCAAAATGGCTGATCTTGACAAGGCCTTACAAGAGGCAAGAGAAGCCCGGCCCGAATCTAGAGCGGACAGGGAGGAGATCCGGCAAGCTGGGGAGATCGCGGCTGGTAAGCCCTTTTTATAACAAACTAAGTTCAGCGATCCGAATTATGCCCCGCTTAATCAAGTGTGGAGTTCTCCAGATGCTTTATTGGATTTGCCGAGGAGTGCTTCCAATGCGGCGCAGTTTTACCAAGCGCAGGAAGGGTATGCAACGGAGAAGCTGTTCTGGTCGCAATTTGGTACGTCAAAGCGCCCACTATTGCTGAACGAATAGATGACCCAATGGGCAGAGCTGCACCAGATATCCGGCGCTGCCATGAAAGACGTCATAGTTCGGTTGTGGCCGACCGAGCCAATTCCGGATAGTTATTTTGGTTTGGTGCGGTGACTTGCTGACGCGGTGCCGTGTATCAACGTTGTTAAGCGATCAGCGTGCATTGAAGGTGCACGGATGGCCTTTGCCCGTGTTAAAACATACTGGACGAAGATGAAGGCCATTGATGTTGCAGCGAAGAGTCCACCCAAGGGCAAGGACCATCACGCACCAGAGCATTATTTCGAAGATGTCTTAGAGGCTGCCCGCTTGATAGAGGGTCAGTGCTGGAAAGATATGATATTCGAGTAAGATGTATTGACATAGTAAAAGACAATATTATGAAATAATAAAGCTTATTATAGAGTTGCTTAAAGCTTTGAATCCTCCTGTGCGGCCGTTTTTATGCAATCTAAAAGTTTTCTAGTCATCGGCTTCAGCCCCCTCATAAGAAATGCGGGGGTGTTCGGAAAAGCAATTGATCACTCTTAACCCAACGTCTTGGTCCATAAAGGAGGTGTCAATGCGGTGAACTAGGCAATCGGACTATAGGGCGTTAACACTTTCACTTAGCCACAGGAATTTTATGATGGATCTACGATATAGACCCTGTTATGTACGCGGTTATCC
>NC_053028.1:568462279-568482235 GCF_003073215.2 Triticum urartu
GGTGCCCGTAGGGCCCTTGCCCGTGTTAAGGTGCACTGGGGCAAGCTAGATGCTGAGAAGCTTGTGAAGGACGGGCCACCGCCGGGGAAAGAGCATCGCAAGCCCGAGAATTATTATACGGATGTTCTGAAGTGTGCCCGCCTTGTGGCGGATGAATGTTCCAGGGATGTAATTTTTGAGTAAAACTCGCTCGTTTTGTCTTGTGCGCTGAATACTTGTTCATATGCGCTAAGCAATGCTGCTGGAATTTAAAATATTACCTTCTATGCGGCTGTTTATCAATTCTGAGAGATGGCGAGTCATCGGCTTCTGCCCCCGTGCTGCTAGTGCTGGGGTGTTCGGGGATAAACCTGAGCGCTCTTTTTCCCATGTTTGGGTCCTTCGAGGGAGATGCTCAGCACAGCGAACAAGGCAATCTGACTATAATGCGTGAACACTCTCACTTAGCCATAGAATTCTATAATTTTAAATTTCGGCGAAGCCCCTGGTATTCGGAAGACCGAGTTCGGGGCACTATCCACGCCTTGGCCGGACAGAGCCGACTCCTAGCTCTAAGCGGCATAAGTCTTTAGGGACTCGAAAAACCTCTCGAACAGCGACAAGCTCTCGCTTCATCATGACAGTCAGTTTTAGCTTTCTCTACTGAGGTGCTCGACCCAGCTCAACTGGGGCACAATCGCAGTAGTTCTCCTAGTGCTACCTTAGCCGACACAGCGGAACGTAAGGCACCAAAACATAGGAGCCGGGCAAACCCAACTATTGACCCAAGACATGATTCGGAGCTGATGCATATAATGCTATAAGTTCGGGGTGCCGCACTTGTTAAAGTGTTCGGACTTCTCACACCATATTGAGGGGTACTAAAGCCCCTGGCGTATTTTGGCCGTACCAAAGTGTATAGGTGCAACATGTCGTTAAGGAACATATATTTGTAAAAAATAGAGTAATGTAAAGAGAGACAAAAGCTATGCATTGTTTATTAAAAAGGGCTGCGATCAAGGCAGAACGATACAAATAATGTGATAAGCAAAAGGTTGGACTATTTAACATGTCCATTCCAGGGGCAGGCTGCGGAATGGTATGCGAAACAGGTATACTGCTCGTGATAGAGACCACCTGGGAGTTCCGTAATGCGGCATGGCTTGTCTGCTTCCCTGGTTCTTGCATCGTTTGTGCGGCAATTGAACTGCCGAACAGGCCTTCCGAAGAGTGGGGTCCTGAAAGTAAGAGAAAATTAAAAAATCGGCAGCCCCTGGTGCGGTTTAAGCCGTGTTTAGGGTGTGCCGTGATGGTGCCCCTCCCCCTGTACCCATGGTAGTTCTAGAGCGTAGCTATGTACGCGAAGTACTGGTGTCGCATTTTTGCGAGGGCTGGGGTTGGGGCCGCATTGCTACGCCTGCTCGGAACGTGCCAGGCGGTCTTGTTGTAGGTTACTCCGGGCACGCTTGACGGTGTCCGGACGTTTAATGGCCAGACTGGAGAACTGCCCGGAGAGGCTGCTTTGTACTTCCGCTGCAAGGGCCACCGTGTGCTCCTCCGTTCGGAGAGAGCGTTCGGTGTTTCCATTGACCGTAATTACTCCTTAAGGGTCTGGCATCTTGAGCTTTAGGTATGTGTAGTGCGGTACCGCATTGAACTTGGTGAATGCGGTTTGCCCGAGCAGTGCGTGATAGCCACTGCGGAATGGGACTATGTTGAAGATTAACTCCTCGCTTCAGAAATTATCCGGAGATCCGAAGACCACTTCAAGTGTGACTGAGCCTGTACAGTTGGCCTCTACACCTGGTATTACGCCTTTAAAGGTCATTTTGGTGGGCTTAATCCTCGACGGATCTATGCCCATTTTCTGCACTGTATCCTGGTAAAGCAGGTTCAGGCTGCTGCCGCCGTCCATAAGGACTCTAGTGAGATGAAATCCGTCAATGATTGGGTCTAGAACCAATGCGGCGAATCCGCCATGACGGGTGCTAGTGGGATGGTCCCTTCGATCAAAGGTGATCGGGCAGGAGGACCATGGGTTGAACTTTGGGGCGACTGGCTCTACCGCGTATACGTCCCTTAACGCGCGCTTCCGCTCCCACTTGGTGATGTGGGTTGCGTATATCATGTTCACCGTCCGCACTTGTGGGGGAAAACCCTTCTGTCCACTGTTGTTCGGCGGCCGGGGCTCTTCGTCGTCATCGCTATGCAGTCCCGTGTCTTTATTTTCGGCATTTAACTTGCCTGCCTGCTTGAACACCCAACAATCCCTGTTGGTGTGATTGGCCGACTTTTCGGGGGTGCCATGTATCTGGCATAAGCGGTCGAGTATTCGGTCCAAACTGGACGGGCCCCTAGGATTTCTTTTGAATGGCTTTTTCCGCTGACTAGATTTATAGCCTTTGAATCCGGCATTAACTACCGTATCCTCAGCATTGTCGCCGTTAATGTGGCGCTTCTGCTTGTTGCGACGCGACCTGCCACTACTGTCCCTGGTATCCGAATTACCAGGGTTCTTGGTCATATTGTTGCTACGAGCAAGCTAGCTGTCTTCTCCCACGCAAAAGCGGGTCATGAGTGTCGTGAGTGCTGCCATAGATTTCGGCTTTTCCCATCCAAGGTTCTGGGCAAGCCACTCGTCACGGATATTGTGCTTGAAGGCTGCTAGGGCCTCTGCGTCCGGACAATCGACTATTTGATTTTTCTTTGTTAGGAACCGTGTCCAGAATTGCCTGGCCGATTCCTCTGGCTGCTGAATTACATGGCTTATGTCATCGGCGTCTGGTGGTCGCACATAAGTGCCCTGGAAATTGTCGAGGAATGCAGCTTCCAGGTCCTCCCAACAACCGATTGATCCTGCTGGCAAGCTGCTAAGCCAATGTCGAGCTGGTCCTTTAAGCTTGAGTGGGAGGTATTTGATGGCGTGGAGATCATCGCCGCGGGCCATGTGGATATGAAGGAGATAATCCTCGATCCATACCGCAGGATCTGTTGTGCCATCATATGATTCGATGTTTACGGGTTTGAAACCCTCGGGGATTTGATGATCCATTACTTTGTCTGTGAAGCATAGTGGGTGTGCGGCGCCTCTGTACTGGGCTATATCACGACGTAGGTCCAATGAGCTTTGTCTACCGTGTTCGGCCCTACCGGATTTGTGTCTGGCGTGACGGTTACCGTCTCGAGTCGTGGGGCGCCCACGCGATCCGTAGATCGATCTTGTTTGCCTTGCCTTGTCCTCCAACATATCTCGCAGGTCTGGCGCATTTTCCTGTGCCTTGGTACGGGGTGCGGCTTGAGTGGAGGGCTGAGAGGCCTCTCTGTCGCGGCCACGAGGTGGCCGGTCGGCCGTATCAAGTGCTGGTGATGTAGGTTTAAGTGCTTCCTCCTCTAATCGGGGTAGCAACCTGCGCTTTGGGTAGCTCTTGGAGGGGCGTTCGAGTTTATGCTCTTCGGCCGCAAGGACTTCACTCCATCTGTCGACTAGCAAATCTTGATCAGCTCTAAGTTGTTGCTGTTTTTTCTTGAGGTTTCTTGCCGTGGCCATAAGCCTGCGTTGAGAACGCTCTTGCTCGACGGGATCCTCTGGCACGACGAATTCGTCGTCGTCGAGGCTTGCCTCATCTTCGGAGGGAGGCATATAATTATCGTCCTCGACCTCTCTGTCTGCCGCTCTCTCATGAGGGCTGCTTCTCCGTCCTCCTGTGCTGAATCTTGCTGGAGGGGGTTTTCTTCGGCACTCTCCGGAGTATTATTATCTCCCGTGCTGGAATCACCATATTTCCTTTGGCGGGATTTTGAGCGGCGCTGCTGACGCCGGCGCTTAGGCTGTTTCTTGGAGGGGTCATCCTCCACTGTTCCATCGCCATCTCCTTCTTTCGGGGTGTCCACCATGTATATGTCATACGACGAGGTGGCTTTCCAGGGCCCAATAGGCGCTGGTTCTTCATCGTCTCCTGCATCGGTGTCCATACCGTCGATGTCTTCGGAGTCGAACTCGAGCATGTCGGTTAAATCGTCGACAGTGGCTATGAAGTGGGTGGTGGGTGGGCTTTGAATTTCTTCATCGTCCGTATCCCAACCTTGCTGACCGTAGTCCGGCCAGGGCTCTCCTGATAAAGAGAGAGACTTTAGTGTCTTCAGAATATCGCCGAAAGGCAAGTGATGAAAGATGTCCGCGGCAGTAAACTCCATGATCGGCGCCCAATCGGATTCGATCGGCAGGGGCGCGGAGGGTTCGGAGTCTGGAGAGGAGTCTGGCTCCTTGGAGTCATGAGTCTCGCGGAGTGCGGGGCTAGTGTTCGGCTCGATCGCCGTTGGGATCACAGCCCCCGAGGCGGCGTCCAACCAGCCATCCTTGATCGGCGCAGTTGGCTCTGAATTAAGGGTCGAAGCCGATGCGGGTGTGGCCTCCAGGGCACTGTTCAGCGGCAGAGCTAGATCATGCTCGTCGTGACAGTGCGGCGCGCTCGGCAGTGGCTCGAATCCGTCGAGGATCAAGTTCCCACGGATGTCAGCCGTGTAGTTTAAACTTCCAAATCTGACCTGACGGCCAGGGGCATAGCTTTCGATCTGCTCCAGATGGCCAAGTGAATTGGCCCGCAGTGCGAAGCCGCCGAAGACAAAGATCTGTCCGGGAAGGAAGGTCTCACCCTGGACTGCATCGCTATTGATGATCGTAGGAGCCATCAAGCCTAACGGCGATGACATAGAGGAACTCTCAATGAAAGCACCAATGTCGGTGTCAAAACCAGCAGATCTCGGGTAGGGGGTCCCGAACTGTGCGTCTATGCCGGATGGTAACAGGAGGCAAGGGACACGAAGTTTTACCCAGGTTCGGGCCCTCTTGATGGAGGTAAAACCTTACGTCCTGCTTGATTAATATTAATGATATGGGTAGTACAAGAGTAGATCTACCACGAGATTGGAGAGGCTAAACCCTAGAAGCTAGCCTATGGTATGATTGTTGTTCTGTATCTTGTCCTACGGACTAAAACCCTCCGGTTTATATAGACACCGGAGAGGGTTAGGGTTACACAAAGTCGGTTACAATGGTAGGAGATCTACATATCCGTATCGCCAAGCTTGCCTTCCACGCCAAGGAAAGTCCCTTCCGGACACGGGACGAAGTCTTCAATCTTGTATCTTCATAGTCCAGGAGTCCGGCTGAAGGTATAGTCCGGCCATCCGGACACCCCCTAATCCAGGACTCCCTCACTCACCATTTCACAGGGTCTCTTTGACATGGTGAACCAACTCCGAGGAATACACTTGAGTTGCATCCCATATATTTTGACCAACTCCGAGGAATACAATTGAGTTGCATCCCATATCTTTTATACACTCTTAAAAAATTGAATTCAAAAAACTATACCATCTGTAAAGTAGTTCGGCTGACGGCAAAGATGTTTCGTTGCCGTTTGTTACTGAGATTGGCTGACGGCAAAGTCTTTGCCTTCTGTCCGATGAAAAGTAGATGGCAAAGTACCCTTTGCCGACACACTTTGTTGTCCGCTTACTGATGGAAAAATCTTTGCGGCATGTTTTTTGGCCTTTTCCGTATGTACTTCATAGACGGCAAATTACCTAATTCACTATACCATGACCAAAAATTAGAGGTCATAATATCTGCCGAGAAAACAGGCCATTGGAGGCAAAATAACTGCCGGGAAAGTCTTTTGCCGGCAACTACAAACCGCCCTTGAAAGTCCTATCGGGGAAAGGAATTCCCGGCAGTTACCCTATACGCCTGCAGAATATTTTCCCTTCATGTTCTTGCCTTTACCGGCAGTTAGCACTATTACCGGCGTACAGATCTTCCCCGGCGGGCTGATTATACAGGGCAGTTAGAAGACTTCCCGGCAGCCAGTCTGCCTGTATTTTTCTTCACTGCAACCACGCAAATCTCCCATATTGTATGTATTTCGACAGCTATGATTTATCTTCAGTCCATTTTGTGCCATCTATATATAAAACACACATGCATACAATAATAAAGATAGCATCACACTTTAGAGATAGTGCATATACTAATTATGAGCAATCCATCATCCATACATCATTAGTCCAGGACAACTAAAAGCTAGCACAAAGATCCATTATGTGTGCCTACATGCACACATAGGCATACAAGTCCAGTAACAAGACAGCCAAAAGCACAACTATCCATCAGGTCTACATGCACACATGCGTGAAGTTGTAGGTTCACAACTCAAAGTAGTACATCATAGACAAAAGCGCAAAATATACAATCTGGTTTTAGGTGTAAACATATCCCAGCAGAAGATCCTTTTAGCTCACCAAACGCACCGCATTTGTGGATGCAAAGGCATTATGCCGGTGACCTGTAAAAAAAGAAATGGCCAAATAGATCAGCTCAGAAGAACACATGTTCCAAACATATATGTTGCATCGGCTGAAAAAGAAAATCGACTCAACCAAATGAAAGAGACACATGTGTGTCACCCTGTATGCATTCCACAAGGCACAGACAGAATGTGTGGATGTACTCATAAGAAAAGATTGTGCACTGTGTATGCATCACTAGGAAAATCAATGTAACCAATCACTATAAATATATACCAATAGCCATCTTGTTTGGTGCAGTATAATTTCTCTTGATTGCTGTTAAGTAAATAGATCATTCAAAAACTGCAGCCAGGGATCAATTACTAGCAATCAAGTGGCAATGCAGGGTGTCCACCATTCTGTTTTCTTGTACATGTTTGTCCTATTTAGTGTGTCGGGCCGTACCCAAGAATAAAACAGGGACAGTGCAAAATCAAAAGGAGATGGTGTTGATGCCTTGAGGGTGTGTCGGAGTAATCGACCACGGGTACCCCGAGGACGGCAAGACGATATTTCAAGACATCAGGGCTAGCAAAGCCCCTCAGTCCGACTGCGCCAGCCAGCCGGCTGCCGACTGCGCCAACCAGCCGGCTGCCTACTACACCAACAACCACACCAGAGAGCTCTGCCCGGCCGACTACAACGACCAGCCGGCTGCCGACTGCAGCCCGACCCGACACCGACAAGACCCCGATGAGACGGCCATACCGCGGACAAGAACAACCATACCGCGACGTCATCTACAGTGTACCTGTCCCCTGGATACTGATTTATAAAGTACCCTAGGGGACAAGCATGACATGCACCATGCCTAGGCCATGCCACTACATAGCTTGGTTTGTAAGCTACCCAAGGTAGCTTACAACCAACGCTACCACCACCCATGCCTACCTCACACTATAAAAGCTAGCTCCATCCATCAGGAGACACATGGACTCTCACGCACACACCCACGGCCAAGAGCCATTCGGCCACTAGAGCTTGCATGCTCATCCGGCCACCCGCATATATACGAGGCCAGATGCCTATGGCACTGACCTCAGATACAGCTCTAGGAGCAGCTCTGTACCAGATATACCAGATATACTCAGACATGCAGGAGTAGGGGTGTTATCTCTCCGAGAGTCCCCGACCTGGGTAAACTAGCGCGTGCTACTCGCATACCGCTCCCGGTCCTATCAGCAGCAGTCTTACCCACACACTAAGCCCTTGTGGCATCTGTCGACTCGCAAGCCCCCCGTGAGAATACCATGACAGTTGGCGCCCACCGTGGTGTGGTACTATGCTACCGCGTTGCTGTTAGTTTCGTAGTCCGGGTGGGACCAGTTTCGCATCACCGCCGCGGCGTCGCCGTCGTCTCTCCGGTAGCGCTCGGGGGCCCGACGTCGACCTGCCCCCGCGAGGGCCGGCGTGTCCCCCCGGCCTCTTCGTCTTCATCACCGCGCCGTCGCGCCGCCTCTCCGATACGGTCAGGGGCTCGACATCGACATGACCCCAGATGCCGTGACGGCGTGACCTCGCCATCGGCCTTGCCTTCTTCACCATCACCGCAACGCCGACAGTCCGTCGCGCGCGGGGCCTCGTTTCGGTCGGCCGTGGCCACCCACGCGCCGCTCGCGTTTGCTCCTCTCCGCTCTACGCCTTGCTCTGGCCGGAACGCGCATTAGCTTCTCCATATGCCATCTATGCAAACTAGCTAGCTGCAAGTCAAACCATGGTCAGACATAGCCCATACACTTGCCATTCGCTACCCAAAAATCTTAAGGACACAAGCCAGATAAGCCCCATACATGCCTCAGACACCGGCCGTACAATACTCAGACCATGCCCATTCTGTTTGTGCTTTGAGTACCAGCGGCTGAGCACCCGTGCCCGTGGCTCCTACCCGCGGCCACGCGACGGCTCCGTGCGTCGCTAGCATCCGCCTCGGCTGCGCCCCCAGGCAACCCATCCGTGAGCCACTCGTCCTTCGCGCCCGTACATGTCCGTGCGGGTTCCTCCTGCTCCGGCCCGTCATGCCGGCCACACCGCGCCTTGGCCGGCTGGGCTCTGCTCGACCCCAGCCCCGCGCACGCTGGCTCCGCCTGCCCCGCATCGTCCATGCGGCGCCGCTGCTCGGGCCCCTCCCAGCCGCTTTACGGCGTCCGCCTCACCTTGCGCCGCCCCGGGACCCAGAACTCGGGACCCGTCGCCGCTCCCACGCCCGGGCGGTTCCCCTGCGCGGCCATCGGCTGCCTCCTTCAGGTCCGGCCGCCTCCCGCGCGCTTGATAGCATGGCCGCCTTCGCGTGGCTGCTCCCGCCCATGGATCGCCGCCCCGTGCTGGCCGCCTCCCGCGCACCGCCTTCTCGTCTGCAGCCGGGGCCTCCCCTGCTCCGCGCAGGCACTGGCCGCCCGCCAGCTTGCTGCGTCCGACTCCGCTAGCCACTCTGGCTCTGGCCGGCTCCCACCTTCTCCCGCGTCCGCCTCATCCCGACGCACCTTCGCCCGCGCCGGCTGGCCACCCGCCCGCGCCTGCTGGCCGCGGTTCGGATCCCGCGCCTCCGGCCGCGTCGGCCCCTTGCACCTCCAGACGCATGCCTCCGCGCCTCGCCCTCCCGCCGCCTGCACCGCTCCCGCACCCGGCCACCGGGTCGCCCAGCACCGACTTCACCCCGCCAGTCGGCCTCCGCATCCGGCGTCGACTCCACCTTGCCGGGACCCCTCGCCGCTGCGCCCCGCGTCAGTCCGACTCCTTCTCCGGCACCCGCGCCCGGCACCCCGGCCGCATGCTGTCCCCGCCTCACCTTCGCCCTGCGCCTGCCATCTCCCCGCGCCTGGCCGCGTCGCCGTTGCCCCGCTTGCCGGCCCCGCCCGCTTCCTGGCTGGACGGCTCGCCGCCCCCACGCTGGCTCCGCCCGCATCCCGGCCTCCTGCGCTGGCCGGCTCCGCCAGACGACCCGGCCTGCTGGCTTCCCCGGCGACCCGGCCTGCCGGCTCCCCCGCAACCCGGACGCCGGCCTCTGGCGCGACTCGGCCGTTGGCTTCCGCCGCGTCCCGCTCCTACCGGCTCATCAGGCAGAGAATAAAAAGAATGAAGAGAAGAAAAGTCAAGCCAGTGGCTGAAAAGAAAAAAAAAGGTGACCAGGTGGGATGGGCCGGCTGTCCGAGAGGCTGGCTGGGACAAAAAAATGTGTGTGTGCATCCGGCTTGCCCAGATCCGGCTGAAGAAAATGTCGGATGCCCACGGCCGACTGGCAAGAAAAAAAATGTGTGTGTGCGTCCAACCGCTGGCTGCCTGTCCGGCTGCAAAGAGCCCGACTGCTGTGTTGGGGTCCGCCCATCCGGCCGGCTGAAGAAGAAGACGAAGTAGTTGCCGGAAGATCCGGCCCGACTGCTCAGCAGTCGGCCCGAATCTCGGGGGCTACACCCAAGCGGGTGCGCTGACGCGCCCCCGTGAAGAAGAAGACAAGTAGTTGCCGGAAGATCCGGCCCGACTGCTCAGCAGTCGGCCCGAATCTCGGGGGCTACACCCAGCGGGTGCGCTGACGCGCCCCCGCGAAGAAGAAGACAATGTAGTTGCCGGGAGATCCGGCCTGACTGCTCAGCAGTCGACCCAAATCTCGGGGGCTACACCCAGTGGGTGCGCTGGCGCGCCCCCACGGAAGATTGCAAACAAGAGAAGTGTTTTGTCCAGCTGTTAGCAGCCGGCAGAAGAAGAAAAAGGACGTTGCAAGACGCCTCGTCGCCTGGCCGGTCGAGCCTGACCGGCCGGATCCCCCCTTTGAGCACCCGGGGGCTCGAAGGCTACACCCAGCGGGTGCGCCGACGCGCTCCGCAGCGCCGAGCCGCGCCGGCTGTCTTCAACAACCGCGACTACACAAAAATCAATGTGAGCTCCTCGCCCGCATATTTTTGCATCACGCAAGCATGGATAACCCCGAGCGATTCTTGGGTGCTATCTCCGCATTTTTTATTACAGTCGCATCACTGTTCGCCCCGCGCCAGCCAGAGTTGGCCCGGGGGCTGGCCGCTTGGCCTGAGACGTTAGTTCCCGCAGACGGCTTAGTAGCGTGCGCAGTACCAAAGGCTCACTCTTAGTCACAGACCGCAGAGCGGCTGTCCGGCTAGCAAGGGTGAATACTGGAGCACCCATGAAAAACGTCCGGGAGAAACGGTTCGGGCGACCCGCCTGTTCCTTACAAGTTATCTACTCGGTTGAATCTGCTCCTAGACTCTGAGTATTGTACTTCCACTTCGCGGCCCACTCTTAACCACAGACCGCAGAGCGGCTGTTCGCAAAGCAAGAGCACAAGCCAAAAAGCGGAAGGGAACACGAAAAAAAGATTAAGGGGGCTCGGACGAAACCGAGTCGGCACCCTCCGCATAAAACTTGCAATGCTAAAAGCAAACATTTGATATATCTGCATGGACTAACTTTGTCTTTTTTTGATCATTTCCATGAACACTCGCCAAAAAACCTCCGCCCAACTTTGCCAAGTTGCCCGGAGGCTTGGGGGCTACTGTCGGAGTAATCGACCACGGGTACCCCGAGGACGGCAAGACGATATTTCAAGACATCGGGGCTAGCAAAGCCCCTCAGTCCGACTGGCCAGCCAGCCGGCTGCCGACTGCGCCAACCAGCCGGCTGCCGACTGCGCCAACAACCACACCAGAGAGCTCTGCCCGGCCGACTGCAACGACCAACCGGCTGCCGACTGCAGCCCGACCCGACATCGACAAGACCCCGACGAGACGGCCATACCACGGACAAGACAACCATACCGCGACGTCATCTACAGTGTACCGTGTCCCCTGGATACTGATTTATAAAGTACCCTAGGGGACAAGCATGACATGCACCATGCCTAGGCCATGCCACTACATAGCTTGGTTTGTAAGCTACCCAAGGTAGTTTACAACCAACGCTACCACCACCCATGCCTACCTCACACTATAAAAGCTAGCTCCATCCATCAGGAGACACATGGACTCTCACGCACACACCCACGGCCAGAGCCATTCGGCCACTAGAGCTTGCATGCTCATCCGGCCACCCGCATATATACGAGGCCAGATGCCTATGGCACTGACCTCAGATACAGCTCTAGGAGCAGCTCTGTACCAGATATACCAGATATACTCAGACATGCAGGAGTAGGGTTGTTAACTCTCCGGAGAGCCCGAACCTGGGTAAACTAGCGCGTGCTACTCGCATACCCGCTCCCGGTCCTATCAGCAGCAGTCTTACCCTCACACTAAGCCCCTTGTGGCATCTGTCGACTCGCAAACCCCCGTGAGAATACCACGACAGGGTGGAAAGTTTGCTGCTTGCTTTCAGAAAGAGTTTGCAGAATTATCTAAGAAACAGAGTTGCTGTTTGTGATTCAAAATAGGACTTAAGCATGTATTTGAAAGTAGGCACATTTTTCATCTACTAGGAAAACCATAGAAAGTACAAGTTGCTCAGGAGAAAATAAAGAACTTTTAGGTTCCTACTTTCAATCACATGCTTCATTCAGAAAAATAATAAGTCATCCGTATGTGTAAAGAGAAACATATCTTTTCTTTAGGTGTAAAATATTCCAGAATTCTAAGAACATGCAATACCTTCAAGATGTGGGGACTGCTATGGGCTGTCATGGTTGCTTCTGCATAACTTTACGAACAACCTCAATCTGCAAACATAGGATTGTCAATATGAAGCAATTTGAGAAACAAACTGCTGAAATAGACATGATCAGGAAGAAGTTTTACATATCTACGAGGCCATGCAATAGATCGCCCGAGAGCATTCGCCATGGTCCTCACATTCCCATAAGGGCGTTGCAAAATAGCATCCTTTTTCATCACCATGTTAACTACGACTTCAGAACATTGAGATCCAAGTTCGGCACCCGCCACTATCTTCGTCCTATCAATTGACTAAATAGTGGCCTTCGCCACTTGTATGTTATAAGGGCGGGAGATAGAGTACAATATGACATCCTGTCCAACCTGAGACAAGCAATATATAAGCCAAACTTCACAAAATGTGTGTCAAATATAAAGCAATAAATCTTTAGGAGCAAGAGTTTTTTTACTTGGGGAGTCTTTTGAGTGACGGTTGTGTTTTGATGATCTAGTTGGTGATTCATCTGTTGGACCAGCACTTGCTTCTTCTATTGTGTGAGTTTTGGTTGACTTTCTACCATTGGTCTATTTGACATCTACATCCAAAGAGAATTTTTTGGACGTTATTTAAAAAGTCTAGTTGACAATACTAAAATAATGCATTTTCATTTGAGCAATGCATACCACGTGATCATCCTCCTTTTCAGCAGCCATGTACCCAGTCTCACTATTTTCGCCTTCATCATAAATATACTGCACCAAGCCAATACGAGTTAGCAAAGAAGGAAAGATAACTATACTATTCATAAAGGTTTCAAATGGGGACAATGCCAAAAAAACACCTCGTCTTGTGCAGAATTGGAATCATAGTGTGGACTGAATTGCTCCTTTTCTTTAGCCTGAGAAGCTAACATCATCTTTTTCATCTCTAGGACTTCGTTCATAACAATGTCCATTTTTTGATCGGTTGGTTCCACACGCTCCCTTAAAAGTGCAGCCTCTTCCATAGCTTGTCGACATTCTTCCTCAGCCAGTTGGAGCCTTGTTGATTTCAAGTTTCTAGTTCCAGGCATGTGTAGATCTGATGCACTTGGCCCCATGCCTATACAACGAACATATCCATTCCTCTCCTTTCCAAATACATGCGAAAAAAGATCGCCTTGCTCTATGGTTTTTTCTAACAATTCTGGTTGTTCATTTGCTTTGTTCTCTAGCTCTTTCTATAAGGAGGAACCACAAAAATAAGCATCACTACAAATGGCTCAACTACATGAAAGTACTTGCTATTTAGTACATACAATTTTTTGTGCCGCTGCCGCATTGGAAGGAACTCCTTTTTTAGTAGTGTGTGTTATAACAAACGCTTCATCTCTACGTGGGGGATATCCATTCTTCTTGTGCTACATTCAATTTATTATTCTATGAGCCAACACATATTTAGATGGGTTAAAGAATTGTAGGAAACAGTAGCAAAAATGTACCTCTTCTTCAATAACACGTGCATGACTCTTGCTGCCAGTTGTATGAAACAAGGTCATCCTTTGGCGATTTAACTTCCCTATCTCACAACGTTGCTAAAGTACAAGAAACAATGATCATGATCAACAGTTAGAGCTTTTCAAAAATGAACACTGGACAATGATCTTGCAGCATACCTTAGCTGCATCAGTCCTCCAATGGTCAATAAGCCATTTCCAGTCATCTTCATGAACTCTAGCATCACAATCAGCAAGGAGCTCCTCGTCAGTCTTTTCTTCATGAAAATACAAAGCCTTCATATCTGATTTGAAATCTCTCCATTTCTTAGCAGCACTTCCCATGACCCAGTCTTTAACTCTTTCATCCACTTCATAGTACAGATGGTTATCAAGTTGCCAAAATTCAACAATGAATTAGAGGATGAAACATAAGTCCATAAGAAATTTTTGTATATGTGCATCACAGAAGTTACCTTCAAAGTATTCCACAATAAAAGCTTTTGCTTTGGCTCAACCAACCTCCAGTCAGGTTTGGCAAGTGATACTATCTCACTATTTTTAACCAGTGTGGCTATAAAATTTGCAAACTCGGTGGCATTGTCCCCCACAGGTTGTCCCTTCTCATTGATCTCTAGCCTAATTGGTGGCTAGTTCCCTCTTGAGCGTATATCGGCCTTTCTAGTATAGCTGCGTCCATGCTTCTTCTGTTGTTGACCACCATCTGTATGAACATAGAAAAGAATTATTTAGATCTCCGAAATGAAAAAGGTTAAATGCCTAACAAAATAGAACTACCTACCAGGTTGTGTCGCTGCATTAACATCATCTTCATTCTCTTCTAATGCAGCATCTCGCATGTCTTCATCATCGTGCCTAGAATCAGCTCTAGCGGTGTCCGATCTTAGTATGTGTCTAGGCATTTCAAGAGCTGGCTGACTAGATGTGTGTTGCCTTTTCTGCAGATAAGCACATGTTGTTAAATAGCTACCATACACCTGCACAGTTGAATCAACACACAAGCAAGTCTTGGAAGGCTACCATCACCTTTGTCTTGTTGTTTTGTTCATGCGAAGACTTCTCTGCAAGTCTTGGAATTAATTGATGCAACTTCTCTGTGTTCAGCCTTAGAGTCTCTGCCCGTGCTTCTTCATATGAAGTAGTATTAGCCCTTTCTCCTCCGTTTGCCATTCTTTTTCCTGAAAAAAGATAAAATATCTGAATTAGAAAAAGGTTTAATGCAATCTGAAATACAAAAACATATATGTAGTCTTACAAGACAGGTTGAAAAGGGTGTCTTATGAACAATCTGAACTAGAGGAACACATGAATAGTAATTAGAAGAGGTATTTTGCAGAAATATTAAAAGCTAAAAACTACATACTTATCCTTCTTGACCTGTCGAACAATTGTTCCATCTATATCTTCTCTGATACGAGGTGCACTTTTAAGATCAACCCGGAGATCTACATTAGCATCTAAATCAGGGAACAAAACCACATGTTCATCAACTTTCTCGAAGTTCTCATTTCCTTTTCCAAAAATATCATAAAGGATTCCCGGTTTGGACTGAACAACGCTATACCAATCTTTGTCAATGGTATGTTCAACATAATACACCTGAGTTGCTTGCGAAGCCAAAATGAATGGCTCATCAGACAATTTCTCACCAGAGTTAAATAAATGCTTAGCCTGCACATTCGTGATGCCAAATTTATCGACTTTTACCCACTTGTCTGGTACACGGTTGTCAAACCAATCACATTTAAATAGCACGATATTTCCTTTGTGTTGATAGTTTAATTCCAGAATTTCTGTTATCACACCATAATATATTTTACTCCCCACTATAAGATTTTCAGCATTTGTAGATGTTTTTGCAACTAGAGCAACTCCACTACTTTGGGCTGTGCCTACCATCATCGTAGGACCTTGTGTGGAAATTTACCCCATTTATAGTATAGCTGCTATATGTTTTTGCAGCAATGAAGGGTCCAGACGCTAAAGTTTGGATCTCTTCTGACACTTCTTCACCATTCTCTACTAGCTCTGCCACATGTAATTTAAACCACTCATGGAATTTTTCATGCTGGATGCGACTAATATTTCGATGACCGGTTGAGGACAAAAACTCAGCATGCTTTCTGCAGTAGTTAAATCAAATTTGAGTAACATATGGGGGGAAAATTCACTCTATGAAAACAAATGTTTGACATATGACATAACTGACCTCAAGTATGGTTCAATATGATCATAATTAAATAAGACATATCTATGTGCTTGAAGCCATGTTTTATTGTCCAAAGTCACATCATGTTTTCCAGCCAAAGGCCGACCCGTGTTGTCAAAGAAGGGCATAGTACTAGGAGTGCTGCTAGGACCAGCAAGCTCATTTGCATTAAGTCGACTAAATCTAGTCTCATAGTCTTGTAAATAACGAGAACAAAAAGTGATACACTCATCAAACACATAACTCTCTGCAATTGACCCCTCTGGATGACTCTTGGTGCGAACATATCATTTTAACCTCATCAAAAACCTATACATGATTGACATAGCACATATGAGCGTAAAAAATAAAAAGATTTTTTTATGATACTAACAAATAGGTGCAGAATTTGACCTTTCAACTGGGAACATGTTGGTGTATTTTGCTGGCCCCCAAAGCCTCACTTGGGCAGGAAGATGGACCATTAAGTGGACCATAGGATCAAAAAAAGATGGAGGGAATATAGTCTCAAGAATGCTTAATGTCTCAGCAATTTCTTCCTCTAGCTTCTCCATATCACTTACACAAATAACGGGTGAATAAATTTTCTTGAAGAATCTGCTCACATGTGTCAATGCAATGCGAACGTGCTCGGGCAATGTTCCTCTAACAGCCAATGGAAGTAAATTTTGCAAGAGAATGTGATTATCATGACTCTTCAATCCAGTAAATTTTTTCTCATTAACATGGACGTGGTAATACAAATCAGAAGCATAGCCATAAGGAAACTTGGCCCCTTTAAAAACTCCACAAAATAGCTTTTTTTGCTCGGGGGTCATTAAGTAAAGTGCTGGAGGTACATAATATGAATCTTCTCCTAAGTCAGTAGGATGAAGATCAGCTCGTATACCTAGATCTCGTAGATCAAGACGACAATTCAAATTATCTTTAGATTTTCCGTCGAAGCCCAAAAGTGTGTTCATTATGTTTTCACAAACATTCTTCTCAATGTGCATTGCATCTAAATTATAAGGCCGCAGCAAGTCTTTCCAATATGGTAAATTAAAGAATATGGATTTTCTTTTCCAGATTACTGGTTCACCATCCTTATGCTTCCTTTTCTTTGTCTTTCCTACGGGGTTCTTTCCAAAAACAGTATGCATATTTTCTGTTAGAGCCAAAACTTCTTCTCCAGTAAGTGGTATAGGTGCCTCTCGAAGCTCCATACCATCAAAAGATTCTTCATCAAACCTATACTCATGGTTTGCATCTAAGAACCTTCTATGACCCATATAGCAATTCTTGATGCCCTTTGCCAGCCGAAGAGAGCAAGTGTGCAAGTGGCAATCTGGACAACCATATCCCCCAGAGGTGACACATCCACATAGGTGACCTAAACCAGGGAGACCAGAAATGGTGTATAATATGGTAGCATGCAAGTCAAAGGACTCTCCTGTAGAAGCATCAAAAGTTCTAACGCCCTTTTCAAACATTTCGACCATATCATCAATAAGTGGTTCAAGATAGACATCCATGTCTTCCCCAGGTGACTTTGGGCCAGGAATTAATAAGGAAAGGATGAAATCTAGCTGCTTCATGCATAACCAAGGAGGCAAATTCAAGGGGATCAACATGACAGGCCAGATGCTATAGCAACTACAGTACATAGATCGATAGGGATTAAATCCGTCTGCCGTTATAGCTAGCCTAATGTTGCGACTATCTTCAGCAAATTTTGGATGCGTCGCATCAAAATGTTTCCATGCAGGAGAATCTGCAGGATGCCTCACTAAACCATCTCTTATGCGTCCTTCATCATGCCATCTTGCATCTGTTGCACTCTTCTTTGATATGAACAGTCACTGAAGCCTCTTCTTTATTGGAAAATAATGAAGAACCTTTCTTGGTACTTGGTGTACACGTTTCCCATCAAGGCTCTGCTTTTCAGATTTCCACCGAGAAGTTTTGCATATAGGGCATTGGTCTGCATGTGCATATTGCTTTCGAAATAATATGCAATCATTCTCACATGCATGTATATTAACATAACCTAGTCCAAGGCATTTTATCATCTTCTTTGCTTCATGAAAGTTCTTAGGAAGTGGAGAGTCCCCTGGAAAGGCCTTATTAAGCAGCTCGAGCAATATGTTAAAACTCTTATCACTCCAACCCCCAAGAAATTTGGTGTGGAGTAATCTAACTACAAAGTGTAGCTTTGAGAAGCTTGTGCACCCAGGATAAAGTTGTTTCCCTGCATCATCTAATAATTGGTGAAAGGCCTCTATATTTGGATCACTTCCATCCTCCCTTAGGTCAACATCATTCCCACCACCATCCCCAACTTCACCAAATTCATGTCCTATATCTTCAAGCATTTCAGGTATCTCATCAAGTACCTCAAATATGTCCTCATCTTCAACCTCGTCGTTTTGAAACTTGACAGGCTCGCACCGTTGTGGAAGGCATAACGGTCCCTCCCCATGATACAACCATTTTTTATACCCTTCCAAGAACCCATCGCATACTAAGTGCTCATAGACAACACTAGATTCCTTCCATGCACAGTTCACACAGATTTTACAAGGACATAATATCTTGCTCCCTCTAGCAGAATTGGTAAATGCAAATTGTATAAATTGTTTGACCCCTTCAATATACGTTTTTGTATGCCTACAATTATTGATTCATCAATAGATAATCCTTCGATAATATTATATAAAGTGGAAAGCGTGTTCATCTTAATGTTGTACCTAGCATGATCCATCCAACTCTTGTCCATCACGAGTTGCTTGTACTAAATTTGAACCCTTGCCTAATTATCGCAAGCCAACACAAATCAATAATTACAAACCAGAGCAACACTCGAATATTCAAAATATAGTCTAATATTACCATGCAATAATAGAATCAAATTACAAGGTATTCAAACTAAAATCAGAAGATACCACACAATGATATAAAAAATATCAAGTCTTATGATCAAGAATCTCACCGGAAGCTGCAAGTGGCACTTGTTCAATTATTGATGGCTGCAGCTTGATACCTTCTTTACTTCCCAACCTAGATCTTAAACTTGTCCTTAAAGTCTGGTTTAGGCTGGTTCCTGGAACGCGTAAAAATATAATTACCCTAGATGAAGAACAATAACCAACTAGCATGTAGTTATGATCTTACATTTAGCATATCAAAAAGTACCACAAACTTGTCCAGTTTATCATCCAGATCATTAATGAAACTAAATCAAAAGTACCAAGTCATATACTCTAAATAGCACCTGATAGGCATAAATTAGGAATCATGTTCTAACAGTTCAAGTTACAAGGATCTTCTATTAGACTCATAGCTCATAGCCAAGTTTACTACCTCAGCAAAAAAATGTGCATGTTCTAAATGCAGACCTGTGACAACAGAGAACAGAACTCAGTGCAACCTCTATCTGCGACTCTCAGGCTATTGCTACTCCTGCTGATCAGTTGACGAGTAGGTGGCAGAGGAGGTGAACCAGGGGAGAGGATGGCGAAGGGTATCGGGAGGCGTTGTTCTTGGGGAATATAGCACCAATAGAGGGCCTTTTAGTGATGAGCTCCTTTGCATATCTGCAAACATTTCTAGATTAATAAACAACAAAGGATTATAAACAGCATGTATGCCACTTAGATACTGGTCATTTTTCACCAAGTGGTGAAGCTACCTAATAGCATGTTTATACTATGAAAAACTGTCATTTATAAGTTTACAAAACATAATGAGTATGATATGAGAAAATGCCAATAACACTAGAAAAGAAATCCATACTTGTAATCCAGCCATATTTCACAACATACAAAATTATGTCAAAGACACAAACCTGCATGTTTTAATCCTTTCACAGCATCAAAGTTTTTGTATGTATATCCCACAAAGCTGAGATCTTTTTAATTTAGCTTTGCCTGTACACTGGGACAGCTATGTGGGGTGATGGAGGGGTTGGGGCGGCAGCGCTGGATTGTGTGATGCTGGTGCGGCCGGCTGGATTGGGGGATTCTCCTGTGGCGTGGATAAAGAGGATGGGGCGGTGGTTCTGGGTGGATGCAGGGGCGGCAGGCTGGATTGGGGATGCTCCTGCGGTGTGGATGAAGAGGATGGGGGCGGCGGCGCTAGGTGGATGCCGGGGCGGCGGCGCCGGGTCGATGCAGGGGATGGGGGCGGCGGTGGGTCGATGCAGGGGATGGGGCGGCGCCGGGTCGATGCAGGGGATGGGGTCGGCGGCGGTGGGTCGATGCGGGTTCGGCGGCGGTGGGTCGATGCAGGGGATGAAGGCGACGGGTGGATGCAGGGGATAGGGGCGGCGGTGCCGGGTCAACGCAGGGGCGGC
>NC_053028.1:568483235-568503403 GCF_003073215.2 Triticum urartu
TTCAGCATGAAATGCGTTGAAATGTGACCTGTACAAAAAAGACAAATTTATGGATAGTATCATGTATTGAAAAGCCTCAGATTTATCTTTTTTTTGCACAGCTCGCATTTCAACATATCATGTGTGTTATGCCTTCATGTATATCTGCCTTTTTTTCATAATTTTTTTAAATGTAGAAAATATGAAATTTGACGAATTTTAATTTTTCAAAACCGAGCTCTATGGAGCTAGGCCTCCAAAGGCAATATTCGGGCTATAGCCAGCTATTTAGAACATTGGTTCCTACTTCCTACTCTCTCTAAGGCCTCTTCCAATGCATTGGTGCTTACATGAGGTGCTAAACACATTAAAGCTATAGCAATTAAAGCCACCCAATGCATAGGTGCTTAACTCGTTGGTGCTAAGCATCCATAATGATTTTGCAACTAAAGTTGTTCATGCATTGGTGGACTTCATTCATTTAAGTGTTTTGCCTAGGTTCTCATGCTTGGCATTGTTTCTTCCAGGGGTCACCATACTCATCTCCCTCCTCTTAATTACATTGCCACATCTAATTGTTTGCCTACATGGCAGCCTTAGCACATGTACAAGGTGAAGCATTGGGAGGGGCCTACGTACTATGAGTTGGTGATCAAACACTGAATCCAGAGTGGGTGATGGATCGATATGCATGATGAACTCAATAACTTCACCCGCCCCCTCTGGTTGACATTTAACACATGTTTGATCCTTCAGATGGGCTGCTATGAGTCGTGGTGGAAGGGTGTGGGGTTTCCTGTTGTATTGGGTGGGGACTACGAAGACAGATGTTGCGTGTGGCAATCAATCGCTATGCGTTGGTATCGTACAGCTAGCGATTTGACTGATTCTCCTTCTTTCGACTTCAAATTTCTTACATTACTAATCCATGAGGGCTAACCAGTTCATCAAATTCTAGATAAAATCAACTCAACAAATCGAATGCACACATGAATGGGATTATCATGAGAAAGATTGTCGAACCAAGCCCACCGTGTATTCGTACATGAGGGGATACGGTTATTGAAAAAAACATATAACAATTTTTTTGTACATTTGTTAGGGAAACAACAAGACTCTAATGTAGAAAAAGATGGTCTCTCGTTTCAAGCACCTGCATGCCACACAAGACAGAATTGTTGTCTTCAATGAAGAAATCTTTCTTTTTAGCATTGCACTTATGTTTTTTTTTTGAAAGATCCAGCATCACTGGCATTCATTGATAATAGCAGAGAGCAACGGAAAACAACAAGGTGGTGAAGGTCCTAGGACTAGAAGATCAGAAGATCAAAGAAAAAGAAAAACAACAGCCCTAGTAGCTGCAACACAACACTCCATACAATCCACACAAGCCAACGTAGCTCCGACTTTAATGATGAACTACGAAGAAACTAGGCAAGGTTGGCATCGCGGAGGATCACCGAACGAACAACTTGCCACGCGTCATCGTATACCACCTGGCCCCGCCACCGCGGCTTTGACTTCACAGCAACAAACAGTCGAGGCAACCCCACAGACACGTCAGAGAAGAAGAACCAACTACCACGACCAATACCATGCCTTCGATATTGCTCACCATCATCATCGTTGCCACAGAAGCCACCGTGCACGTCCAGTCATAGAAAGCACCAGAGGGATCAAGAGCTTCAAGACGGCGCCCTAAAGAGGGGAACGACGTTGAACATGACGTCACCGTCCGACCCTACAGCAGGATCTGGGCTTTCACCCGAAGAACTTGATCCGGGAGTATAGGCTATGAAGAATCCCGACGATGCCTCCAAGGAGGATAGCGACGCCCATGTGCGCCGTCGCCGTCGACCGGCCAGCACCGGCCAGGCTTTCACCCGGTGCAGCCACTCCCACGCAGTAGGCCGAGGTCGACCCGTACCTCCACTGGACCGCGCACATCCCCCACCCAGCGAGCACGCCACCGCTGTGCAAGGCCACCAGCTAGCCTCCTCGACGACGGGCCTGCAGAGACCAGATCGGGTCCTGCACCCCGCATCCAATCACGGACGGAGCCTCCCTGCTCCATCAAGCGACATCCGAGCACCACCACCAGCCGGCAGTGCCCCTCCCGAGCGCCGGCCAAGGCCGACAAGTACAAGTCATGGTCGGCCCGCCCGCAACTACCGCAGCCGCAGCCTCGGACCTCTCCTACTACGCGCCGCAACCAGCCTCCGGCTTGGGCAGGCCCAGATCTGGCCGGCCCGTCCGCAACCGCACGCCCCAGCATGCTCGCCGGATCTACAGCCATCCGCTGCACTATAGGCTATCAGCTAGCCGGATCCACCACACCGACGCGACGGACGCTCACTGCAGCAGCAGGCCGCGCGCGCAGCCACACCTCCGCCCCGCCTCGCGCACCGGCGACTGCTCCAGATCCGCGTAATCCCCACGCGCCCAAGCCAGATCCACGCAGCCCCGCTCCTGTAGCGCGCCATGGCGCAGACACCTCGCGAGTGCGCCCCACTCGCGCACCTCGCCTCGCCGAGCACCAGTCGCCGCTAGATCGGGACGCCCGCGCGCCCCTCGATCCAGCGTGGAAGTGACTGACGGCCCCGCCGCCGCCTACACTGCACGGGCTTTGCCCTTCTGCGTACATGGGCGGCGGCGAGGGGAGCGGCTTCGGTGGGTGGCCTCCCGACGGCGGGCTGGATTTTGCTCTCCCGAGCCGCCCGCGGGAGCGGCGCCAAAGAGACTTGAGTGAGGCCGGCTTATTCGCTCATGTTGAGCCTGTTCAAAATCAGAAGCCCGGAAATTAGCGTCTATGTCAACTGCCAACAAGTTTTTGAGAGCCATTTCAACACAGGTAAAAAACTATAAGAAGAGATGAGAAACCTATATACCTTAGATATAGAGAAGCTAAGTGCACCTAGAGGGATTTGCCAAAAATCATGCTCATTAGAAAATTCCAAAGCATGCAATGCATTATTCATCACCTGAAATAGAACAAATGCTTCTATTGAAAGTGGCAAATGAAAGTGGTCAGCATTGTCCTCCATGGTGCTCATGGCATGCAAAGAAATGCGATGATCTCTGAAGAAAGAATGCACGTGTGGCTAGACTTGCCTTTTGTTTGGAGATTGCCAATTACCATTCCAAATTTCCATAGTGAAACCACCTTGAATGGAACAGGAAGCATGATCTTTATATGTTTGTAATAATTTGAGGTAGTCCCTCCACTAGAAAGAGCAAGAAGATCGATAATTAATCGTGTGGAGATTAACCAAATGAGATCCTCAGTTGGCAAGATACCTTGATAATAAGATTTCCAAATGGGATTAACCCAAGGTATATCAAAATGGTAAATAAACTTATGAACCATATTCAACAAAAGGCAGTTGTTTTGAGAGGGGAGATTGATAATTCTAAAAACACCTCTATCTTTTGGCCTATAGATAAAATCCCATGCTACCAAAGGTGATTTTTTTAAGTCCTTCCCACTCCAAAGGGTGGATTTGTTTTGTACATCGTATGTGTTCCATTCTCCAAATGAAAAGTCGCCGCAGTCGGCCTCCCTGGCGTAATACTGATCCTCATTGGGGAGCCCTGCCTAGTCCTCAACTATTACGTTTGGAACAGATCAAAACCTAGCCTTTGTTTTCATAAGAACGGTTAGGTTTGATTTGTAGATAAGATTTAAGTGTGGTCTCATGTGCGTAAAACTAGCCTTACAATACGAATATTTATTCAACTCCCAATCAAATGAATAATACCTGATACATATTTACATACAACAAACAATCTTATTAGTACACAATACATATCATTGTTGTAAAATACTAGTTTAGTAGTCCAACATTTAATTAATTGTGGTTGTCAGCCCAGTATTGAGCCTGGAGCCAGTCCACAGTCTTCTTCTCCACCTGAAAGGCCTTGGCCAAAACATCATCCGAGATTGGTGGCTTCGAACCAAACACAGCGTTCGCAATGGTTATGGCCCCAGGGTTTTGGCTGCTAAGT
This sequence comes from Triticum urartu, assembly GCF_003073215.2. NCBI lineage: Eukaryota > Viridiplantae > Streptophyta > Magnoliopsida > Poales > Poaceae > Triticum > Triticum urartu. The sequence continues at coordinate 568,487,220 of NC_053028.1, forward strand.
CCGGCAATTGCAACTGCAGGCTTGTAGGGGTTGGGGTTGAACTGGAAGTGGATGAGTCCTTGTGGGAAAACAAACACATCACCCTTGTTGAGGACCTTCCAAATGAGCTTGTTCTCTGGGTTAGATGTGACAAAGCCAACATAGAGTGTCCCTTCAAGCACGGTGAGGATCTCACTGGCACGAGGATGAGTGTGTGGTGGGTTCTCCCCCAAAGGTGCATAGTCAATGCGTGCTAAAGAGATACCTAGTGTGTTGAGACCGGGGATCCTCATGACATTGAGCAGTGTGACAATGGATCCCACCTTGCTCATCTTTGTGTCCCTAGGCATGTCAAGTTTGGCCGCTAAGAAGAAGTCCTCCGCAGTCACCTCCTTTGGGTCTTTGCAGACAAACCCATTAACAAGCACTGCATAGGCGCATAATAAAAAGAAGCATTTAAGTCGATGATTTGTAATGATATTATCTGTAACATGAATATATGCAAATTTTAGACTTTGCAACTAAGGAAGCTTGGAAATACATACCATGTGAGCTATTGTCAGCCACACAGAAGTCCTGGAGAGGGCTTGGATCAGAAGCCATGGCCTGCCATGAGGCCAACGCGATAAGAGCAACCAGAAGGAAGCTGGAAGAGGAGGCCATTCAGGTTTTTGTTGTTGAGTGGTGTTTCCTAGAGAGGTGTTTCAGTGTTTGTGGGTGGTGTTTTCTTTCTTACTTGTGTGGTTTGCCATAACAAAGGATGTATGTGCATATATAGGAGCAGAAAGAGTCGGTAAAGGTTGCGAACAGGTCAAAGGCCAGATAGAAGTGGTCATTAAGCCGGTTGAGTATGCCGACTAGCTACAGCATTAGGAAGCTTCATCGTCCACTTTATTTTAATATGTTCTAGTGGCTGACTAATCTGACTTGGTCATGCATGTCTGAAACAGTAAACTACCGGACATGTATGCATATTTGGTAGTACCATCCTAGTTACGTGATACCTCTGCTCACACCTCCAAAAATCTGAACAAATGAGCATGAAGAATTAAGTTCTTTTATTCGCAAAAATTTGCCCCAAAAAGATCAGTATGGAGATTGCTGAACTTGAACTGAACTGATTTTTTTTTCAAAACTCAACTGACAGAGATTATGCGAACATAAGTTTTTGCTCCATCCTTGCTTCTGAAGAAAGCAATTGACTTGGTCATCAGTCGGAGCTGAGTAATTGGAAATGGTATTCTTCCCACCATCTGCGCAAACACTAAAGTCACTAACGATTGCTTCTAATGTCATACTGCATAAGTTCTCATCATGCATGCAATCACCTGAAGGTGTATGCATGGAAGAAGATACCGAGCACATTGTGAATGCTTCTTAGGTTATCCGTGCATCAATGTCACGCATGACGAACATGAATAAGAATGGCCAAGTAACCTCCCTTTTCGTTACCTATACTACACATGAAATGGTCACTGTTGATGGAGTTGTCTATATGTGACCGAGTCTGAAGCAAATAAGTACTCATGGTTGGAGAACCCACCAGTTCTATTCAATATATAATTTTGTTCAGTTCATAATACACGCTCTATAATAGACCATTTGAACCTTCTTCTTTTTTTAATCAAGACTAGTCCAACCTTGTTAACCTTCACAAGGAGGGCAGGTCGTCTGGAGCATGCTATATCCTATCATCCCACCATAATTATACCACAGTGTACAGCGATTTAGGCATTGTACGGAAAATTCACAATATAAATATTATTTAGCAGACTCTATGACATGTGGGTCCCACACATTATTAAATGTTCGTAAAGCAGTATATATATGCATTGGACTATTTTTGTAGGGATTGCTTGGATAGCAAGTTTATAGAGAATCGGTTCTCCTTAAACTTGATTTTGTAACAACCTAATATGATGTTTGGATTAGTTAACAAAATCCTTTATATAAAAAACCGAGCTTTGCAAAAGTAAAAAAACAGTTTATAGAAAAACGACTAATAGTCATTTTTTTTCTAAAAAATGGGTTATCCATAACCGGTGTCCCGGCGTCATACATTTTTTTAGAACAAAGGCTCAAGAAGAGCCCGACTTTGAATTAACAAAGCCATCAACCGGCCAGGATTACAAGATCACCAACTTACAAGGAAAAGCAAATAGAAACAAGCGGCCGATACAAGGAGCAAAGCCAAACACACTCAAAAGCAGCAGCGATAGCAAGCTGAGGAACGCCATGCTGCAGCCATCACCCTACAGGACGACCTACACCAACAGGACTAATTACAGACTTGAGAGGATGCACCACCGCGCAAGCTTCGTGATCGTAGCCAAACTCGAAGACAGTAATGGACCGAAGCTCCTCTAGAACTACCGCTGCAAAGGGCCCCTGTCCTCTCATCCTGGCTCGAAGGATGCCGCACCGGCAGCCGGCAGCTCGGTTCACCCTAGAACCCAGAAGGAAGACGTCCAAGCTGCGCATGGAGAAGGAACAAGGAGCAGACCTGCAAGCTCAGAGCACACCACTCCGAGCACCATCATCATCCGCGGTTAAGCCACACTGAAGGGCAAGAGCCGTCGGCCACAGTCACAGCAACAAGGGTAACAACGATGAGCCACTGAAGAAAAGGCATTGAAGCACAGAGCCAAGCTGCCACCCGCCTCCATCACACCCACAACCCGACTCTCTCGCCGCCCCTGCAATCCTCAGATTGCGCCTCCAAGAAGGAACACGACACAGACACGGATGTGTTGTTGCCGCCCGAATCAGGGGACCTAGGCTTTCACCTAGCAGGGGACGAAATGAGGGGGAGAAGGATCCACACCACAACCTACAAGGAGGGGAACGACGCCCAGGGCGTCGCCTACGATGTGGCTGCGCCGGCCAGGGGTTTCCCCCGGATCCAACCCCGCTCGACGAGATCTGCGTTGCCGGCGCCCGGGAAGAACGGTCTAAGCCCCTGGGACCCGGATCCGGCGATGGAAGGAGCAGATCGGGCGGAGAGGATGGGATGCATCTGGCGGCGGCAACCGCGCGTGGGAGGCCGTACACCAGCGACCGGGGACCGACGCCTTCTCGTCCCCTCAAGACCGAGGGAGGCGCCTCACTAGCTCCGGCAGGAATGGCCCGCCGCCAGGGCCACCCCGCGCTCTCCGCCCGGGGCTGCTGCCCCGGATGCCGAGGACCTCCACGGTACGTGGAGCCGCCGGATCCCCCGTGCCACCACCTTCACCGGTGTCGAGCGCACGCCGGCGCACACCTTTGTCGGCGGCGGAGGGGAAGGAGGGGGAGGGGAGTGCGGCGGCGGCGGTTAGTGTAGGGTTTCGTAGTAATTTCAAAATTTTCCTACGCACACGCAAGATCATGGTGATGCATAGCAACGAGAGGGGGAGAGTGTGATCTACATACCCTTGTAGATCGACAACGGAAGCGTTTGGTTGATGTAGTCGTACGTCTCCACGGCCCGACCGATCAAGCACCGAAACTACGGCACCTCCGAGTTCTAGCACACATTCAGCTCGATGACGATCCCCGGACTCCGATCCAGCAAAGTGTCGGGGAAGAGTTCCGTCAGCACGACGGCGTGGTGACGATCTTGATGTACTACCGTCGCAGGGCTTCGCCTAAGCACCGCTACAATATTATCGAGGACTATGGTGGAAGGGGGCACCGCACACGGCTAAGAATATGATCACGTGGATCAACTTGTGTCTCTAGGGGATACCCCTGCCTCCATATATAAAGGTTCAAGGGAGGGGGGCCGGCCGGCTAGGAGAGGCGCGCCAGGAGGAGTCCTACTCCCTCTTGGAGTAGGACTCCCCCCTTTCCTAATTGGAATAGGATTCGTGGAGGGGGGAAAGAGGAGAGAGAGGAGGAAGGGGGGCCGGCCCCCTCTCCTTGTCCAATTCGGACCAAGGGGGGAGGGGCGCGCGGCCCATCTCTGGCCACCTCTCCTCTCTTCCACTAAGGCCCACTATTGCCCATATACCTCTCGAGGGGTTCCGGTAACCTCCCGGTACTCCGGTAAAATCCCGATTTCACCTGGAACACTACCGATATCCAAACATAGGCTTCCAATATATCAATCTTTATGTCTCGACCATTTCGAGACTCCTCGTCATGTCCGTGATCACATCCGGGACTCCGAACAATCTTCGGTACATCAAAATGCATAAACTCATAATGTAACTGTCATCGTAACCTTAAGCGTGCGGACCCTACGGGTTCGAGAACAATGTAGACATGACCGAGACACGTCTCCGGTCAATAACCAATAGCGGAACCTGGATGCTCATATTGGCTCCTACATATTCTACGAAGATCTTTTATCGGTCAGACCGCATAACAACATACGTTGTTCCCTTTGTCATCGGTATGTTACTTGCCCGAGATTCGATCGTCGGTATCTCAATACCTAGTTCAATCTCGTTACCGGCAAGTCTCTTTACTCGTTCCGTAATACATCATCTCACAACTAACTCATTAGTTGCAATGCTTGCAAGGCTTATGTGATGTGCATTACCGAGAGGGCCCAGAGATACCTCTCCGACAATCGGAGTGACAAATCCTAATCTCGAAATACGCCAACCCAACATGTACCTTTGGAGACACCTGTAGAGCTCCTTTATAATCACCCAGTTACGTTGTGACGTTTGGTAGCACACAAAGTGTTCCTCCGGCAAACGGGAGTTGCATAATCTATAGTCATAGGAACATGTATAAGTCATGAAGAAAGCAATAGCAACATACTAAACGATCGGTGCTAAGCTAATGGAATGGGTCATGTCAATCAGATCATTCAACTAATGATGTGATCCCGTTAATCAAATAACAACTCTTTGTCCATGGTTAGGAAACATAACCATCTTTGATTAACGAGCTAGTCAAGTAGAGGCATACTAGTGACACTCTGTTTGTCTATGTATTCACACATGTATTATGTTTCCTGTTAATACAATTCTAGCATGAATAATAAACATTTATCATGATATAAGGAAATAAATAATAACTTTATTATTGCCTCTAGGGCATATTTCCTTCATTAAGGGTTTCCCCTGAGTCGCCTCGGAGAGACGACGCGGGGCACGAGGGGAGGGGGCAGTTTGAATATACTCCGGCATCATACATTACCTTGGACAAGTCGAGCTACATCAGAGGTTCGTCAAAGGCGTGTTTCCCTCAAAATCCTCCAAAACCCGATTTAGTGAAACCAATTTAACACTCCACTATCCCAAAAACGACATATGGTTTTGAGTAATAAAACTCTATTCTTATAAAAAAAAACCGAGTTGGTGATGATGGTGTGCCTGCCATCCTACAATATAGACCGTCCGATCTATATCTGACGGATAGAAAGCAAACTATGGCAATTTTGCAAAAAAGATACCCGCACCCATCTTCACATTTGCAGATAAGGCATTCCCTCGTTCATCTTCGTCTCCCACAAGATAAACAACTCGTATAAATGCATCTTGATGTTCCGTGCAACGCATGGGCCTAATTTTCAATACGCGATGAACATTTGAAGATAAAGGTGTTAAATACGGAGTGACTATTTTTAGAATACGCGATAATCAATGTTTTAATACAACATTTTTTTTAACTGCATGTAGGGTGAAAATTTTGAATTGACGGTTTGGTTTTTTCAAATATGCGATGAATTTGGCTTGAAATAATTATTTTTACTTTAAAAGAAACTTGAATCAAATATAAAAAGTAAAGGTGAAATACAACATATTGGTTGCATCTATCAGTTTCATAAATACATGGATTTTTTCTGAAAATATTTTCTTAAATGCTTCAAGTAAATTTTCTGTTCAACAATCTTTTCGCAAAAACAATTCAGATTTTTTATCTTTATCCCACTGTACTTATTTTCTCCCAACTGATAGAGACATCCATAAAATAAAAATTTGAATTGGAGAGATCCATATTCCATAATTGGGCGTAACGAACAGGCAAAAAAGGAAGGGAAGAAGAAAGTTCGGGAACTTTTCTTTTTCTTTTTTGAGAATCAGAAAGTTCGGGAAGTAGCGACGCGACGGGAGAAATGGGCTTCATGCAGAGATGGGCCTAACGACGCGACGCTGCTAATCGGCCTGGAAATAATCAGGGTAAATGGGCGGTGCTTTCTATAGCCCACACGAGTTCTCTAACTAATTTGTAACCCATCCGGTCGCCCCTTGACCTGCCAGGTTGCATCAAAGAAGAATCCTCGTCGACTTGGTCGCCGCCCCTCTTCTCCGGCAGGCGGCAGTGGCGGACTGTCGATCATCACGGTGAGATACTTCCTCCTCCGCCAGTCGTCCTCCGCAATCCACTTGCTTCTCCTTGCAGTTTCTTTTCCCCTTTTATTGGCGACGAGTCCACCCCTAGCTATCTCTTTCTGCAATAGATGAAAGCCGTCACACCTGAATAGGAGATCGTTGCTGTCGCTAATATATGTCTGGATATTCAGGATTTCAGTTGATTTTTCTCGTATCCTTATAAAGTTATAAAGAGGGGAATTGTTATGAATTAGTTTTCACGAATTTAATCACATTAATCTATGCACTTCTAACTTCAGTCTTGTAAATTGCAACAGAAAAACATGCAAAATCTGGTACTCCCTCCGTTCCTAAATATAAGTCTTTCTAGAGATCTCAATAGGAACTATATATGGATGTATATAGACATATTTTATAGTGTAGATTCACATATTTTGCTCCGTATGTAGTCTTTTTTAGAATCTCCAGAAAGGCTTATATTTAGGAACCGAGGAAGTTCCAAGAATATTTGGGTAAAATATTCTATAAAACGGAGTTTGTTGCCCTTCCGAACACATGGAAGGAAAGAAACCATAGAGTGTTCCAGGGAAAGCGAAAACCCGTTATCAATGCTGCATTTCAAAAAAGATAAATACATTAGAACTCCAAACTTGTGTGAATCCATTCATATTGAATTTGCATCACGAAGGCGCAAACAGACTATATCTGATCTAGTCAATTTTTTAGTTTGTCGCGTCCTAGGTTAGCTCGACGAATTTCCTACAAGGCATTATGACGAGGTAAAGAAATATTTCTTCATCTGAAGCATAAACTGCCGGCTGTGTATTCTCTCGGATTACCTGGTAGGAGGTCTTCTCCAGTTGCTGACTGCCTGCCCGGCCACCGGATGGCATGGCTATCTTCTTTTCCTGGTGGTCCGAAAGCACAACGGCAGCCCACCCTGCCTTCGCAAGGGCTTTGTGACGCTAATGATCATCACTGCTTGGGCTATCTGGAAGCACAGGGACGCGGTCATCTTCGAGGGCATGCATCCCTCCAATGCCCATCTGCTAAACAACATCAAAGACGAAGCTCGGAGATGGGCACACGCGGGTGCCAAGGGATTAAATAGGATTCTACATGTAGCCTGGGTCCTCTGTACCGGGGCTGAGCAACCCCACACTCTCCTGCTCACTTGTAACCTCATTGGCGCCTCTGTGTACGCCAACTTGAGGTTACTTCATTGTATCCACTCCCCTACCTATTAATGAAATGATACGCCTCCGCGCGTATTCATGAAAAAACAACATAAACTGGTTTTAGGGTTTGTTTGTGTTTAGATGAGTGTGATTAGAATAAATTAAATTTGGATCTCAGAAATAAAAAACGAAGATCTGATTTGTTCATGGTGAGTTGGAGATGGTTATTACATTGAAGGGTTAGTGTTCACATTTTAGTTTTTGCATCATTGTTCGAAACTTGTTTTAAGCAATCGCACACCACAAACGAAAATGTAAAATGGTTGCTTTAGTCTGAACCTTTTTTTTCTTGTATAGATTACTTCAAAAAATCGTCTGCAGAGAAACCTTTCATTAAACACTATTATCAGTATGATGCCGCGCTGCACCTGGTACAATACATCTAGTCCCATTGTTCACTTGACTTTCAAGACTCAATCTGGAAAAAAGTGTCGTTGCTTCTATAGTTAATTAGTTATCCGCTTTTGCATATCTGCGACCGAATCTCATGCGGAACCTTGTGGCTTGTGCAGTAATGTTCAGTCCCATACCTTCCTTTTGTGAATATCATATTCTTCTTATCTAGTTAAAATATCAGTAGTAATAAGTAGTACTAATTGGCAGAACTAACGAAGGCAAGGAGGGAAGAAATAACAAACTGTAGTAGGATAAGACTAGTATTTCTGTGTGTTTCTCCTTTTCAAAGCCTGGTAGGTGCACAATATTCCAAGTTGTGTTCTATATATATACGTCCTAAAAACTCTGTTGCTTTCTGCAACTTCTAAAAGCCCGTAGCCGGCTATCAGCTGTGCCTTTCAATATAACCCGTGCCCTTGGCCTTTTATCTAATTATATAGTATATAATAAAAACAAACTGTTAATATGTATGATTGTTATGTCTTGTGGTCTGTTTATGATATTTTCTACTGTCGTTACTAATTAATCTTCGGCTTACAGTTTGACAAAAGTTGTTACTCTATTTGGCTCTAATAGTTGATGGTAGATTGTTTATTTTTGCTCATTTTGAAGATTTGAACTAGAACACTTTCTTGTTGGTGGCAGGAGTAGAAACCAATCAATTGAAATCATTCTGATAAAAAGGGAATATCATGGCTACTAAGGAGTTATCGATGAAGCTCCTGGTTGATACCAAGGCTCAGAAAGTCTGCTTTGCCGAAGCTGACAATGAAGTCGTCGAGTTCCTGTCCAGCCTCCTATGCCTACCGATGAGCACCGTCATCAACCTGCTAACCAAAGAGCGTATGGTTGGCAGCATTGGGAATGTCCTTGCACTACCGGAATCGCCCCCTATGCCGACGGCAAGGGCCGTCGGCATAGGCCTGAGTCCCGTCGGGGTAGACCTATGCCGACGGCCCCCGTCGGCATAGGGCCGTCGGCAACATATGCGTCGGCACAGCCAGGGAGGCCGTCGGCTTAGAAAAGCCGTCGGCATATATGATACGCCGACGGGGGCCGTACATCTATGCCGACGGCCTCGGCCGTCGGCAACTATCACGCCTAACGGCGGCCGCCGTCAAGTCTGCCCAATGACTGATAGCCACATGGCACCCCTATGCCGACGGCCTAGCCGTCGGCTTAGTCAAAACCTATGCCGACGGCTAGACCGTCGGCATAGGGGTGCCACGTGGCGACCAGCCGCTGCTCTAGGACCAGGCCTATGCCGACGGCCGAGCCGTCGGCATAATTTGAAACTAAGCCGACGGCCAGGCAGTCGGCATAGTCCTTCATACAGACCTCCCAGTAGCTGCCACGTGGGCGCCTATGCCGACGGCCTAGCCGTCGGCACAGTTTTAAACTAAGCCGACGGCCATGCCGTCGGCATAGGCGCCCACGTGTCAGGTACTGGGAGCTCACGCTAGCCCTATGCCGACGGCCTGGCCGTCGGCATAGTTTGCTTTTGCTTTTTTTTTTCTTTTTTCTGTTTGTTTTCAGATCAATTCAATTCAAATAGCAGCACATATCAGCAGATATATATGATGAGATAGACATATAAAACACAACGGAATATCATCCGGCACCATCACAACAATATATGCATAAGCATCATCACACACAAGTCTCTAAATGAAAATCATCACAACCAACATAAGCATATAGAGAAGCACACAAGTCATCTAAATGATCATCACCACACACAAGTCATCTCAAGCATCATCACCACACAAGGATCATCGAGCACCGCGGAGGTCGTCACCGCCAAGACGGCCAAAGCCCAGGTCGTCAGTGCTAGCGGCAGCGCTACCGCCAAGACCGCCTCCGCCTCCGCCTCCGTGGATCGGAGTGGTCGGGCTCCGTGTCTCCGGAGTGCTGCGAAGACCGCCGCCAACGGTAGATCCACGTGTTCCCTGGATGTTGAAAAGACATATGCACGGGATATATGACTGTGTTGAAAGGCATGACATGCTTTGGGTGAATAGATTGGGGATGAACTAACCGGCGAGGGGCCAGCGTTCTGTGCCACAAACTCCTCAAAGCTCATCAGCACTGGTTGTGCTGGAGGGCATTGTGCTAGAGGGAACTGAGGACACCTGTCGGCCGCCATATCCTGAAAAGCCTGCTGCATCTGGCTATCCCTCTGCACTTGGTGTTCATAAAGCCTCTGATGCCACGCCATGGTCTCCTGGCGTGTGTACTCCATGTAGGCCTACGGTATGACAGGATGGAACTCATAAAACTACTAAATGCGGAAAATGAAGTGAGAAATGAAGATAAGAGGGAAAATACTTACAGATTGTTGCTCCTGAAAGAGGTACTGTGTACTGGTCACTGGCTGGCTCGTGCGCTGGCTCAGGCTCGGGTCGATCCGACGAAGCTGTGTGTAGGAGATACTAGGAGTGATCACAGCATCGAGAACCGCCTCCCGACCGTGCTCCTTGGGCCCCATCCTCACCACCGCCATGTCGTCCAGAGGCGCCGCAATAGGGTCAGGTGTGTCAGGATGTAACTCCAGATACGCTTCGGAGTAGGCCTTCTTCCTCTCTGCGGTCTTCTTGCCGTAGTACTTGGGCTCGCCAGGCTTGGGGTCCTTCCGCGTATGGGCGATCTCCCACGCCTGCATGTGTGAGAGCGGCCGCTTCAGTTTCTCCTCCTGCACCACCAAACAGAGGTTAGTCATACATAAGAAAGTGATGGTAAATAGAAGAAGAAGAATGTTTAATGGGGTTAGTCATACATTAACTGCCTTGTGGAGATAGTGGTTTCGGTTTCCCTGAGCATGTACTCCCTCCGTCCCTCGGTTAGCCTTATTTTGGGTTCTCAAGCCGCCCAGGCTCCAGCCTCATCACACCAAAGATCCACCAATGCCACCCAGGACTCGTCTTTTCCATAACACCAATTTGGACACACCTACATAATAAAAGCATAATGGCATGTAGGTGTGTCCAAATTGGTGTTATGGAAGCATAAAGCATAAAGCATAATGTACCACAAGGTAATGAAAGCATAATGAAAGCATAATATATGAAAGCATAATGAAAAATCTTTTATACTTACCGCCAAGAACTCGGGCCTCTCCAAGGTAATGCCCATCCTCCGCGCTTCTTCCTTGGTCATCTTCACACCAAGATAGTCGTGGTAGTATGTGGAGATGGCCACATAGCGCACCTCGTACTGCATCTGGCGGGCCTTCTTCTTGCATTGGCGCAGCATGATCTGGTCCGCTCTAGCCCTGTGCTCCGGAAGAACTCGATAGAATTTCTACAATCATGCATGAAACAAGAATGGGAGAAGCCATGAGTTAAATCATTCATGAAACTAGAATGGACTTGTGCTTCTGAAGAGAACTCACCCAGAAAGTAGTGATCACGGCCTTGGCATGGGTCTCATGGTCCGCGTGGTGGGCCGCTTCCCAGTGGTCCCAGCTCGTGGCCAAAACCCGACGGTCCGGCTGCCTGACTGGATCAGGACAGTACAACCCCGGCCAATATAACTTCAGCAAGACGGTGATGAGGCCGTTGGGAATACGGACCCCTTTAGAATATATCCAGTTGCTGCAAAAGAATGAACGATTAGCATGTGACAAGAAAAATAAATAACAACCGGAATAAGCATGTGACAAGCAACATAATGAACCACTTACTCTTTTCCCGTGGGCTCAATGAGCCACTTCTGCTCCTCGGTAGCAGGAACCTGCTTTGGTAGCTTTGCGTTGCCACGCAGCCACCCCTTTGTGTCAACCCCCTTCCCGTCACCACCATCATCCCCGCCACCACCCTCCTCCTCGCCTGCCTCCCCCTCCCCAACCTCCTCCCCAACCTCCTCCTCCTCCTCCTCGCCTGCCTCCTCCTCCACCTCCTCCTCCTCCTCCTCCTCGCCTGCCTCACTAGAGGAGGGTACCTCACTAGAGGAGGGCCTCGAAGACAACACCCCTAAGTCGGTGAGGGTGCGCTCTTTCTGGCTGCGACCCCCTGTAGTGGCTCTCCCCCAGCACCTCGTCCTCTAGAGGCTCTCCCCCCGCCCCCTCCTCCTCTAGGGGCACCTCTCCCTCGACCTCCCTGTGAGGAGTCATCGTCAAGTAGCCGAGGGGGAGGATTACGTGCTCGACCACTCCGACTAGGCAGGCCGACGACCTTGCGTAGGAAACCCACGCCGTCGGCCTTCCCCTTGCCCATGTTCCACGAACCTGCATTGAAAAGAGAAAAAGCAATTAGTAAATTAATGAAATGAAGGAAAAGGCATGATAATAAACACATTAATAAAAATGCATAAAAAGGCATATTCCTAAACTATAGAAAAAAAATACTTGAAACATACATCTGCTAGAACCCATATGAATCATCACTGTTGTAACCTCTTTCTCGGTCCGTCTCATCATCACTATCAATCATATCATCTTCGTTGTCCGACGGAGGTGGAGGCTCTTCCTCGTCGTCAGCGTCTTCGTTTAACTTTTCTAGCATAAGTATGTCATTTTCACTGACAATGTTCTCACCATCATTCCGTGCATCATCGACGTTTGGGTCCACATCATCACCCAATGGTCTAGCGTCATCGTTTCTAACCACATCATCATCATCATCATTAGGTTGCTCTTGATAGAACTCTCCCTTGTATGTCATGGGGTTAATGTTGTAGTAATCGTCTTCATTCGGGTCTGGTAGCTTACCATGTGGCGACACCTTGAACACAACTTCCCAACCCTTTAGATACACTTTCTAGCATGGGTAAGGCAGATAATATACTTGTGTAGCTTGGGTAGCCGCAATGAAGAGATCGGTTCCGGCATAGACGGTTGATGGTTTAACTTCGACCAAACCAATGGAAGGCGTATGTTTTACCCCCTCCCGCGGATCGAACCATCGGCATTTGAACACAGGCAGACTTAGGGTCTCACGCCCCTTGCGAAATTTAACCTCGTATATATTTTGTACCCTTCCGTAGTAGTCTACTGAATTTTGACCGGGGGTGTACACTCCAGTATTTATAGTTTTGGGATCGGGGCGGCTGTTTTGGTGCTCCTCTGTATGGAAGCGATACCCATTCACATCATACTTTTTACATGTCACGACGGCAGGGTCAAAACCCATGGAAACCCATCTCAATTCATCATCCATAGATATGTTCGGATCTTTTCCCTACAAGTATAATGGAAATTGTTGCGTGCATTAGTTCGGTTAACTAATAAATGTTGAAGTAGGTATTTAATAGGGGATTGTGGAAAAGTACTTTCTCCATGAACCAAGCAACAAAATTGATCGGCTCTAGCTTTTACGTTATCCTTCGTCTTATCAGGAATGTTGAGGATCGTGTGGAAAAGTGACTCTGCCACATTCTTTTCGGTGTGCATCACATCAATATTGTAAGGAAGTTTGAGGTCCTTGAAATAGGGAAGCTGCGAGAAGGGGGTAATGTGCGTCCAGTTGTGCGTCTCACCATATCCCTCGAAGCCTTTGGCTTTGGCTTTGCCTTTGCCTTTGACTTTAGGCTTGAGAGCTTTTAGCTGAGCAAGAACATCTGCCCCCGAAAATGTTGGAATCTCGGTTACTTCATGAACAACCCGGCCTTTCGTGAAGTTCTTCTTGTCTTCCCTGTCTGGATGGTCTGGAGGGAGGAACTGTCGATGCAGGTCAAAGGCTACATACTTGCCACCCTTACTCAGCCGAATCATTCGCAGAGCCTGCATGCACACTGGGCATGGCATCTTACCACTTGTACACCATCCGCAGAATAGAGCATAGCCGGGAAAGTCATGCATGCAATAGTGCAACCAAACTTTCATCAAGAAATTTCTCTGCAAATCCCGGTCGTATGTCAACCTCGGAAAATACCAAGAATGGTGCAAAGCATCCACAAGCGGCTGCATAAACACACCCAACTGCTTCCCCGGGTAGTCAGGCCCCGGAATGATGAGCGACAAGAACATGGTCTTCCGTTGCATTAGGGCACCAGGAGGAAGATTGAGCGGAATTACAAACACAGGCCAGCAGCTGTATGGATTGGACGACATACCATATGGATTCAACCCATCACCTGATATGGCTATTCTGACATTCCCAGCCTCGGCTGCTTCCTCGGGGTATTCTTCATCGAATGACTTCCATGCTTCCCCTCCCGATGGATGTATGATTTTTTTTGGATTGTACCTTATACCTTCCTTGTGCCACTTCATCATTTTGGCAGACTCCTTCGTGATGAAAAGGCGCTGCAGTCTTTTTATAAAATCAAGATATCGAAGAACCTTAACGGGGATGGTTAGCTGCTTTTTCTCACCATCCTCACCGACCACCTCAATGTACCGAGACGAACCGCACTTCCTACAGTACTTGTCATCCGCATACTCGTGCCTAAACAAAAGGCAATTCTTCGGGCAAACATCTATTTTCTCATAATCCATAGAGAGTGCCTTCATGATTTTCTTTGTATCGTACATGCTTTTCGGCAGTTCATGACCCTCAGGGAGGCTGTTAGCCCATACTCCCAGGAATGCTTCGAAGCATTTCTGGCTACAGCCGTACTCAGCCTTGACTGCAATCAGTTGCGAGATGGCATCCAGCTGAGATATTTTCGTACCCGCATAAAGAGGTTTCTTCGACGAGGCCAAGACCTCCAAGAAGGCCTTTGCGGTTGCCTCCGGCTCCTCCGGTTCATTCTCTGAAGGTGTCGCATTTGCCGTTTCTGCAACAATGACATCATCTAGCATGTCCCTGACCCCGTCGTCCTCATATCCATCGATGCGTTGTCGCATCACCTCCTCTCTACCACGGTCCTGCTCGGCTATGTTTATCGGCGGCATGTCAAAGTTTGGCATATATCCGTGCGTGCGAAGATGCTCACTCATGTCCGTCTGATTTCTACGGTGACGTCTGGCACATCTCGCACAGGGGCATGGTGGGATGATTCTCATTGGACGACGGAATATCTCCTTCAAATACACATCGGTTTTCGCGATCCACTCTGATGTTACTCGATTCCGACGGATAAAACCACTGTACATCCACTGATTATCTACCATCCTCTGCTTTTTTGCAACCCACACAACATAATTAAGGATTCACTTAAATTAATGGCATCAAATTTTCAGTTTCTACCGCGTTTAATCCACCTACATCTCTAATAGGTAAAGATGGGTCCTAATCCCACCCGAGGATGTGTAGATTGAGTATGTTCTCCATTCTACCCCGTTCCGAGACAAAATTTCGGCAGTACCTCCCCGCTGTTCTCCAGATACACGTCTCGGCAAATAGCCGAGAGAATGTGCTCCGGAGAACAATGGGGAGACGCCGCCGAAATCCTGTCTCGGAACGGGGTAGAACATGGAGAACATACCCAATCTACACATCCTCGGGCTGTCCGTGGAAAACGCTGGACAATCCGAAAGAGCTGTGGTGATAAATATGCAATTGAATGCATATTTATCCATGCAACCCTTTCGGATGGGAGACCTAGGTTACGCGACTTGATGTGAAAATTTAATCTAGTGACATGGAGGAGATGGACTTGTAGCTCACCCTCGGCTGTAGAGGAAGTAGTCGAAGAGCAGAGGGATGCTCAGGGAGACAACGCGTCGTACAACGGTCACTCCAATGAAATGCGACACCACAAAGCCTGCAACTCATAGAGCATGTTTAAAACATTTAAACATGCATTCATTTATTTTTGCATCATGTAAGCAAAATACACTATAATCATCGTCATCTATTCGTCAGATATTCATCATCATCATCTATTCGTCATCATCATTGATTCATCTCATCGAACCAATTTTTTTGCAGGATATGCAATATATAGCATCTCATCGAACCACATATATAGAATCTCATCTATCCATCTATATATCATGATGTAATATCCACTCATCTATCCATGTATATATCAACAACAATTTTATTTCTCAACTAACCCATCAACAGCATTTTTATATCTTATAATCCATCTATCTAACTATTTATATACCTAACTAATATATCCATCTAAACCCTGAACTAACTAAACCCTAAACTAACTAACTAATCTATAGCAGCAACCAGCGGCAGCAGCAAGCAAAGCAAGCGGCAGCGGCGGCAACAAGCAGCAAGCAGCAGCGCAAGCAGCAAGCCGGGGCCTCACCGGCGAGGCAGAGGCAGGGCGGAGCGGCGACGGGGCGGAGAAGGGCGGTGACGAGCGGGGCAGTGGCGTCGGGGACGGGGCGACCGAGGACGGGGACCGGCCGGCCCGGCGGCGACGACGGATTTGGGGCGGTGCGGCGGCGGTAGGGGAGGGGATG
>NC_053028.1:568504403-568519305 GCF_003073215.2 Triticum urartu
CACAAAGCAGTGGAACATGTTTCACATAAATCCCATAATCTTTAAGAGTTTGGGTCATCCAAAGTAATTGAGCACAACATGAACCAGCGGCAATGTATTCCGCTTCGGCGGTGGATAAGGATACCGAGTTTTGTTTCTTGGAAGACCAAGACACAAGAGATCTACCAAGAAATTGACAAGTACCCGAAGTGGACTTTCTATCAACCTTGTCTCCGGCATAATCCGAGTCGGAATAGCCAACAAGATCAAAAGAAGACCTCTTAGGATACCAAATGCCAAAATTTGGTGTATGGATTAAATATCTCACTATCCTTTTCACAGCCTTAAGATGACATTCTTTAGGAGCAGCTTGATATCGTGCACACATGCACACACTTAGCATAATATCGGGACGTGAAGCACATAGGTATAACAATGAACCAATCATAGAGCGATAAACCTTTTGATCAACCGGTTCACCATCTTTGGTTAAATCATTATGTCCACTAGTAGGCATGGGTGTAGACATACCTTTGCATTCTTGCATATTGAACTTCTTGAATAAGTCCTTGGTGTACTTTGTTTGAGAGACAAATGTACCTTCCTTAGTTTGCTTGATTTGCAAACCGAGAAAGAATTTGAGTTCACTCATCATAGACATCTCAAACTTCTCTGACATTAGCTTTCCAAACTTTTCACTAAAGAGAGGGTTAGTTGAACCAAATATGATATCATCAACATAAATTTGGCATACAAATAGTTCTCCATTAACCCTTTTAGTAAAAAGAGTAGAATCAATTTTACCAATTTCAAAACCACTTGTAGTAAGGAACTTGGTCAAGCATTTATACCATGCTCTAGGAGCTTGTTTAAGACCATAAAGAGCTTTGTGAAGTTTGTAAACATGATTTGGTTTCTTAGGATTGATAAAGCCGGGAGGTTGTTTGACATAAACTTCCTCCTCTATTTCACCATTTAGAAAAGCACTTTTAATGTCCATTTGGTACAAGGTGATATTATGGTGATTAGCATAGGCAAGTAAGATGCGAATGGACTCAAGTCTAGCAACGGGAGCATACGTCTCACCATAGTCCATACCTTCGACTTGTGTGTACCCTTGGGCGACGAGACGTGCTTTGTTGCGAACCACTTGTCCATCTTCATCTTGCTTGTTGCGAAACACCCATTTGGTACCAATGATGTTGTGGTTGTTGTCGGGCTTCTCAACCAATGTCCAAACTTGGTTTCTCTCAAAATTATGTAGCTCTTCATGCATAGCGTTTATCCAATCCGGATCTTCCAATGCTTCTTCAACCTTCATAGGTTCAATGCTAGAGATGAATGAATAGTTTTCACAAAAGTTAGCTAAACGAGTTTTTGAGTGAGTGATTCTCCCGGTTTGTATATCATTGAGGATTTGCTCGACGGGATGATCTTGGGAAATTCTTGCTCGAACTCGTGAGAGCTTTTGCTTGGGTCTTTGTTGAACATCTTCATCATCTTGTTCTTCTTCTTGGCCTTCTTCATTGTTGACGTCGTCGTTCTCTTGTCGTGGTGGAGAAGGAGGTTGTTGATGTTCATCTTGACGTACTTCCTCGTTTTCTTCATCTTGGTGTGTCCCACTTGTGGATGCTTCTGTGTCGATTCTTGGTTCACCTTGTCGTGAAGTAGAAGCTTCCACTTGGACGGATGAAGTACTCTCCTTCACCTCCGTTGGACGAATTTTGCCAATGGACAAGTCTTGAATTGCTTCTGAAGGGTCTTTGTCTCCTACATCAATTGGCAATTGCTCTACTTGCGAGCCATTAGATTCATCAAACTTCACATCTACCGTCTCTTCAACCTTTCGGGTGAAATTGTTGTAGACACGGTAAGTGTGAGAGTTTGAGCCATAACCAAGTAGAAAACCTTCATGAGATTTAGGAGCAAACTTTGAACGACGATGCTTATCAAGAATGTAGCACTTTGAGCCGAATACTCGAAAGTATCCAACTTGGGGTTTGTTACCGGTGAGAAGCTCGTATGCCGTCTTGCCGAGTAGCTTGTGAAGATATAAGCGATTTGTTGCGTGACAAGCTGTCTCAACCGCTTCTGCCCAAAAGTGCTTTGGCGTCTTGTATTCATCAAGCATCGTTCTTGCCATTTCGATGAG
Organism: Triticum urartu; assembly: GCF_003073215.2. NCBI lineage: Eukaryota > Viridiplantae > Streptophyta > Magnoliopsida > Poales > Poaceae > Triticum > Triticum urartu. The sequence continues at coordinate 568,506,535 of NC_053028.1, forward strand.
CGTCCGGTTCTTCCTCTCAACAACTCCATTTTGTTGAGGTGTGTACATAGCCGAGAACTCGTGTGAAATCCCTTCTTCATCAAGAAAGGTGTCCACATTTGCGTTCTTGAACTCCATTCCATTGTCACTCCGAACCTTCTTGATCTTCACATCAAACTGATTTTGGGCCTTCCTAGCGAAGTTTCTGAAGATCTTCTGGACCTGTGACTTGTCATTAAGAAAGAACACCCACGTAAATCTTGAAAAATCATCAACTATAACTAGACCAAAAGAATTTCCACCGAGACTCTTGTAGGCGTTGGGACCAAAAAGATCCATGTGAAGTAGCTCAAGTGGCCTCCTTGTGGTCGTGATGTTCTTCACGGGATGTCTTCCTCCAACCTGTTTACCTGCTTGACAAGCACTACAAAGTCTATCCTTATCAAATATGACATCGTTGACTCCAAGGATATGATTTCCTTTAATAAGCTTGTCAAGGTTTCTCATGCCAACGTGACCTAGTCGTCTATGCCACAACCAACCTTTTGAGGATTTAGCAACAAAGCAAGTTTTAGGTTGTGCCTTTTTAGAGAAATCGACAATGTAAAGATCACCTCTACGCATACCCGTAAAGACCATTTTATGATTGTCTCGACGAAATACTTGGCAATCTACCTCAGTAAATAGGACATTCAAACCGAAATCAGCAAGTCTAGATACTGAAAGTAAGTTGTAGCCAAGAGATTCAACGAGCATGACATTTTGAATGGAACTATCATGTGAGATGGCCACCTTACCAAGGCCAACCACTTTACCCTTTGAATTATCACCAAAGGTGACATATTTTCGAGGGCCGTCATTTTCAGCAAGCTCACGAAACATCTCTTCATCTCCGGTCATATGATCAGTACATCCACTATCAAGAACCCATTCCTTTCCTCCTGATTCATATCCCCAAAGATTTGCCATAAGACCAAAATGTCTCATTGCATCATCAAGATCGAAGTCACTAACATCATCATCATCATAGTATCCATGTTCATCATGATCTTGTGACTCATCATTTCCTAGAGAGGGTAATTCATTAGATAAATGATCATCAAAGTGGTCACTTTTATGAATTCTTATAGCTTCGAATATGATATCACTAATGATTCAACATCCCTTTAGCATGCTTAAGATTGGTAAGGTTCAAATAGACAATTACCAAAACTAGATCACTAGAGTTCATCTTACTCAAGGCATAGATTTATGGAGAATTTCATCCAAAGTTTTCAAAGGAATGATCGGGAAATCGTTTCCTCAAGAAATTTCCATATAGTATAGGCACAATTAAGAGTAGGAAAACTAGCAATCAAATTTTTGGGCAATCCTCTAATGATGAGCTCAATAGTTCTAAGATTGCGAATCATGTCAATATCTTCATCTAGGGTAGGATGCAAAGGATCAATATGAGGTGCACAAGGGCTAGCAATATACTTGTTCAAATGATATTGATTGAAAATTACAAGCATTTCATTTTTCCACTCATGAAAATACTCTCCATCAAGAATAGGCACTCTATGTCTAAGACTCCCTAAGGTAGACACATCCATCTTCCTCCAATGGTGATTAAATCAAGGCAATGGAGACCAAAGCTCTGATACCACTTGTAGGATCTAGAAGTAGATGTGTCTAGAGGGGGGTGATTAGACACTTAATGCTAAAGTTGCAATTTTTTAAGCTTTTTAGGTTTAAGTGGAGTTTAGGCACAATTTCAACATACACAATACATATCAAGCAAGCATGCAAAGAGTATATGAGCAGCGGAATGTAAAGCATGCAACTTGCAAGAATGTAAAGGGAAGGGTTTGGAGAATTCAAACGCAATTGGAGACACGGATGTGTGGTTGGATAGGTGTCACATGCATGTTGGAGAGCTCAGACGATATGGGTAATGTCATGAACTGAGCCCGGTAGGCCGTCTCTGCGACTACGTAAGGGCATCCTACTCCAATGATGAGACCCGATCACAGCCCCCCTGTGAAGGGTTGCAGGAGACGTGTCGGACGCGAGGAGGATTCACACGGCGCGGGCTCCATCACCTCCCATCATACTAGGGGTCCCACACGAGCACACCCACAAAGGGTCACGAAGGCAAGCAACTAGAGTCTTACTCCTCTACCAGGGGCCGGAAGCAACCCGCTCACACAGAGATCGGACTTCGCCTCACGCTAGCGTTGATCGACCACCAGCGAAGTAGGCGCATCTCCGTTGCCCTTACACTCACTTGGTTCAACTCACAATCTTGCTCGGAGGCTCCAAGTAACACCCTAGCAATTAGGAGAACACCAGGTTGACGGAGACACTCAGAGAAGCGTGAGACTGGTGTCTAGTAAGTAGAAGTTCGGGACTTGCCTCTTGTTGCTAAATAGATCAGTGTCTCAGGAGCTCGCCAACGCATGCGGCAACACTCAGACTCATCTCGCGTCATAGGATTCGTGGAAGTCGAGGTGGTGACAAGGAAGAATTCGATGAGAAAGGAGAGCAACTTGGCGGACGAACGCAAGGATAGCGAAACGAAGAGTGCAGATGAGGGTTGAGAGAGAGAGTAGAGATCTTGCTCACAAGACTTGATGTATTGGGCATGGATTAAAGCTGCGCGCGGGCAGCACCGGGGAAATGAGATTAGTCTGTGGAAATAGTGTATAGAGGAGTGTATGGAGGAGCTCTAGGATCGGCGGCATAGGACAGTAGACAGGAAGGTGGAGCGGGTTATGCAAATATAAGGTGTTGTCGGTCCGCACTCACAAATCCAAACCCTGCTTCAGACCTACTTATAGCCTCGTCAGCGCCAGCGAGAGGCAAGACGTGGGGGAGTGTTGCGGACTTAATCGCTCGGTCGGACTCCCACCAGCGACGAATCAACACACGGCGGTCTGGACTGCGGCATTAAAGCTAAGGAGCACGTGAGGGATAGACGGTTAGAGATCTAATGCGGCGCACGACATGCGAGGGCCGGCGCGCGGGTAGGACACGATAGGTTAGGGTTGGGCCATAAGAATCTCGGTGAAGTTCACTGATCGATCATCACAAACAGTGCGGCTAGAAGAAGATCCACGAGTGGGTCTGGGAACTAGCTACACCTGGGTAGAGTGGGGTCACCCTAGAACTGGGGCGGCGCAGACACCACTTCGGGGGCACCGGCCGTGGGGGAAGCTGTGGTCCTCCTTTCTCGATTGAGCGGAGAAATGCCCCGTGGCAGCGTGACAAAGTTACAGAAACAGGAACACTGAAGGAGAAAGTTTACATATTGCACGATTCAATCCTACGCGGTGGACCACTGCGATTGCATATGTTCGGTGGGACGCGGAAACGATAATTTGGCAAGTCAGGTAACACGAGAGTTGTGCAACATCCATCTCGTGAGACCGCGGCCTTGCAAACTTCGAGATTTTAAGAGAGGGTTAGGAGGCTCTATCGGGTAGAATCGAATTCAAGCAGGTTGCTCGCGCTACTGCCTGGGCCTCATAGAATCAAATAAGACGTAACGGTGCTGACTGGGCTCACTTGCGATTTTACTAGACAGAATTCGGAAAGAAGGACCCCAGAAGACTGTGGATCTTTGCCTTAGGTCGGAGTTATAGGGAAGTCAATGTGGTGAGTGCACGCGGGAAAGCGTTACCCTTGGGTACTGAGGATTTGAGCATATCATTACGCACATGAAGCAAGTAGGATGCATTAAAGTCTAAAACCGGGCCGAGACAAGCTCCTATCAACTTCCTTGGATAGAGTGCCTGTTTGCGCCTCTCTTCTAAGCTGCATGGATCTATATGTCTGGATCACTCAAACATGAGCTTAGACAAAGGAAGCTCAGCCCTGAAATATCATCGCAAGCAGTTAAGCATTCTCGAGCTTGAGCCATGAGAAAAGTCCCCTTTGTCATTAGACATCTTGATAGCGAGTCAGAAGCACAGGACCGTATTAATAAGTGGCTGACTCCGCGCATATCGTTGACACCCTTATCTAAACATGCTAAGATACAGAAAGTCTAGGTCTCAACGAAAGTAGCATTATGCTTCGTCATCTAAAGTAGAGGCTCAATACACCCCCACATAAAACGTGAGGGAGAACTTCGATGATCTGAGGCGCGCCACTCACGCGATAGCGCGTTGGACCCGGCAACGGTACCCCAGCGAGGTGCTCAGCCTACTCCGAGAATCTCCCTCTCCCCTCGCCGGCGAGGCCATTTACTCTTTCGACAGGTGCCACGGAAGGGGGCAAGGACGTCCACGTTCCGGTGCGGCATCTGTTGCATGCGTGCAGGTCTTACACGTTCACACCCAGGCGAGGTCAGTAACCCGTGGTGGGGGCCCCCTAGTCAGGGAGATCCCGAAGGCAGCCACTTCCTACAGTCGCACAGGTGCACTTGCTGCTGGCTTCCAACCTCGTCGGCACCGGGACGAGGACGTTCTGCCCGATACGCACAGGGAGGGTGGCAGCTGGAGATGGATGAGGAGACGTCCGAATCACATATATCGGGTTCGCGATGGCTCGAGCGGTCGCATGACGCCATACGGCACCGCCTCGGGCGGAACTGTAGCCATCCTTACACGAAAAGCATCGTCACCGACGTCGACGCACCAACGTCGCTGAAGCGCGCAACGGAACAAAGTAAACGCCGAAGAGCCCGGCGGTGGCGCCACCTCTGAGGTGGAAAGGCGTCAACAGCGAGATCGGTGGCCCTGTCCAGAGGTGCTCGCACGGCCGGACCTACAGTCGGCGGAGAATGCAGGCGGCCAGCGCCTGGATGCCGCACACAGACCTGGAAGCGAGATGCCGCTGGGCTATGACTCTCAGCACCCATGTGGCCCAGCGGCCAAGTCGGGTCTCCAGCTGTGGCCATTCCTAGGGAGGAGCGCATTGGGGGGTAGAGCCTATATAAACCCCCAGGTTCCATGCAGGAAGATACTCTTTGGATAGATTTTAGACACCCACAAGAGAAAGAGGAGCGGGCTAGAACTGGCCGGTTCGCGGCCGTTCCGATCACCCGCGATCAAGCTAAACGCAGAACCAGTTGCTGTACTAGCAGACACCAGAGCGAAGAGCATATGTGTCGACGCACGCAGTGCACCCAGGTCAGAGCAGCGATCATAGGGTCGTGTAATGCTGGCACTGGACCAAGCTGCTGTGTCTGGAGGAGCGAGGGAAAGGATGCGGAGGGGAGCGGTCGCTAGTGGCATTGAACCTCTCCAGTTGTTGTCAATCGATCCACCGTTCCGGCACCAGCAGGAGCTGGATCTCATACTTGAGCTCGCCATCACGGCAAATGGATACAGCCACCGGCGGCACTCATCGGGCGCATATGTCCGCGCCAAGCACTCTGGGCGGCCCGACGACTTGCTGCACGACACAGAAACACAGTCTGCTGTCTATCCACACCAAGCACCAAACTGCGAGGGCAGAAGTGGTTGGCCCTCTCCCGCTCAGAGGGTGCTCCGACCCGCGTGCACCTTAGCGGCTTGACGCACTTCTCAATTTATCATTGAAAGAACGCGGCGCGTAATGAGTACCAGGATTGTGGCGAATACCGACGACACCGGGTCCTAGAGAATGGGATTAGTCAGCTAACGGAACAAGACACAGGCCCTAAGGATATTGGCAGTCGAGCGATTAGACGGTCCAAGTCGATTGAACGACGACACCTGGCCCGCCATGTTTGCTTGGCCGCAAGTCGAACTCGGCCTCCGGCCAGGCCATCAGACCGACGCGCCGAGGGAAAACACACATTTTTGAACGAGAAGAGCCGTGTGTCGATAGATAGCGCGCCATCAAGATACTCTTAGGAGGGTGTGAGAGGGACGAGCGGACGCACGCGAGGACAAGGCTCGGATAGCCCCGACGTGCGTTGTCGGAACCTCCTACGAGTCGCAATCCCGACATGTGAGTCGTTCGGATACACCTCGGAGAGAGATCCTTACACGAAAAAGAGATATTGGCATAAGGATTTGTCCCTGAACCAGCTATCACAAGCACAATGACCTAAGAATTGCTTCAAAGACACACATGTGGTCAAAAGGCGTGGTTGAGAGTCACAAACTAGAGGGGATACTGTAGTATTATACGCGGTGTAGTGAGACACGGTAGAGCCTTTACAAAAGAGGGTATATGAGTGTCGAACCAATGAATAAGCGCGACACATGATGGAAGAGTGTCTTGCGCACTTCGCAGCAGATACACTCCACATATATGTATGTTTGTGGAGGAGAGAAGATAGCCTGCGTGTGGCACAAAGTACATAAAGTGCAGCAAGAGTGGCCCAAGTCCTTTTTGTACAGCAAAGGACAAGCCGGACAAACTCTTATATAATGGAAAAGAAGCTCCCGAGGACACATGGGAATTATCGTCAAGCTAGTTTTCATCACGTTCATATGATTCGCGTTCGGTACTTTGATAATTTGATATGTGGGTGGACCGGTGCTTGGGTGCTGTTCTTACTTGAACAAGCATCCCACTTATGATTAACCCCTATTGCAAGCATCCGCAACTACAACAAGAAGTATTAAGGTAAACCTAACCATAGCATGAAACAAGTGGATCCAAATCAGCCCCTTACGAAGCAACGCATAAACTAGGGTTTAAGCTTCTGTCACTCTAGCAACCCATCATCTACTTATTACTTCCCAATGCCTTCCTCTAGGCCCAAAAATGGTAAAGTGTCATGTAGTCGACGTTCACATGACACCACTAGAGATAGACAACATACATCTCATCAAAATATCGAACGAATACCAAATTCACGACTAACTAACATAGCAAGACTTCTCCCATGTCCTCAGGAACAAACGTAACTACTCACAATCAGAGGGGTATTAATATGCATAAATGGATCTGAACATATGATCTTCCACCAAGTAAACCAACTAGCATCAACTACAAGGAGTAATCAACACTACTAGCAACCCACGAGTACCAATCTGAGGTTGGATACAAAGATTGGATACAAGAGATGAACTAGGGTTTGAGATGAGATGGTGCTGGTGAAGATGTTGATGGAGATTGACCCCCTCCCGAGGATCGTTGGTGATGACGATGGTGATGATTTCCCCCTCCCGGAGGGAAGTTTCCCCGGCAGAACAGCTCCGCGGAGCCCTAGATTGGTTCCGCCAAGGTTCCGCCTTGTGGCGGCGGAGTTTCGTCCCGTGAGCTTGCTTATGATTTTTTCCTCGACGAAAGACTCCATATAGCCAAAGATGGGCATCAGAGGGCCACCAGGGGGCCCACGAGGCAGGGGGCGCGCCCAGGGGGTAGGGCGCCCCACCCTCGTGGACGGTGGGTGGCCCCCCTCTGGTACTTCTTTCGCCCAATATTTTTTATATATTCTGAATTCCCGTGAAGTTTCAGGACTTTTGGAGATGTGCAGAATAGGTCTCTAATATTTGCTCCTTTTCCAGCCCAGAATCCCAGCTGCCGGCATTCTCTTCATGTAAACCTTGTAAAATAAGAGAGAATAGGCATAATTATTGTGACATAATGTGTAATAACAGCCCATAATGCAATAAATATCGATATAAAAGCATGATGCAAAATGGACGTATCAACTCCCCCAAGCTTAGACCTCGCTTGTCCTCAAGCGAAAGCCGAAATTGAAAAATATGTCCACATGTTTAGAGATAGAGGTGTCGATAAAATAAAATACGGACATGAGGGCATCATGATCATTCTTAGAAACAACATTATATAATTATATTTGTCATATGATCTATGCTAGAAGTAACAATTCATTCACAATATCAAGTATGAATCAAACTTCATTGAAAACAACAAACTATAATATCAGTCATTGAAGCAATTGCAATTTATCATAACATCAGAAAGACAATATAAGAGCTTTTCAGCAAGTCCACATACTCAACTATCATTTAGTCTTTCACAATTCTAACACTCATGCAATATTTATGGGTATGAAAGTTTTAAGTCGGACACAAGAAGGATAGAGGGAGCTAGTGAGAGGATTAATGGATAGAAGAGATAGAGAAGAGATAGACATAGACAAAGCAAAAGTAACTCAGGGTAATGTCAATAGGATAGTATGTCTGGAAGATTCAAGAGAGAGCACATCAAATAGGCTATAGTATCGGAAGTGAGAAAGTAGAAGATGTGGGAAATCTTCACAAAAGCGAGGGAATAGAGTTAGAATTGGTAGCTAGCAAGGATAAAATGTAAAAAAGGAAAGGGCGGAAGGGAAACATGTGACTGCTTGTATAGCACATACAGGATAAAGAAGAAATAGGAGGGAATTAGAAGGAGAAAGACCTGTGTCGAGGAAGGGAGAGGCAGAGGAGAGAGAGAGATTGTAAGAATAGAGATGAAATAAGGTTTGGGTGAAGATATGCAGAGATGGGATGCTGGGACGAGACAGTTCGAGATACGTTAAGAAGGAGGCGAGAAGATAAGGAGGACTAGACGACAGTGCGTCGCTCTTATATTTGCAATCGATGTACTGACCGCGAGATTATTATGCGTTGTCTATGGTCACATTCCATAGACGATGGTGAATAAGTAGTACGAGAGAGCAACGCTACGGTGGTCGATGAGGGTGTGTTGACACGTCTTATCCTGGTCAAAGCCAACAATACAACTTACTTGAAGGATCTTATTAATCCTATAGGTAGATATGGTGGACTCTCATGGCAAAACTAGGTTTAAGCGGATATTTGGAAGCACACAGTAGTATCTCTACTTGGTGCAAAGAATTTGGCTAGCATGAGGGAAAGGCAAGCTCAACATGTTGGATGATCCAACAATATAATTTATTCAGATGTAAGAAAACATAACCCATTACGTTGTCTTCCTTGTCCAACGTCAACTTTAGCATGTCATATTTTAATGAGTGCTCATTGATACGTCTCCGTCGTATCTACTTTTCCAAACACTTTTGTCCTTGTTTTGGACTCTAACTTGCATGATTTGAATGGAACTAACCCGGACTGACTGTTTTCAGCAGAATTCGCCATGGTGTTATTTTTGTGCAGAAATAAAAGTTCTCGGAATGACCTGAAAATCAACGGAGAATTATTTTGGAATATATAAAAATACTGGAAGGAAGATCCACGTCAGGGGGGCCTCCACCTGTCCACGAGGGTGGCGCCTGCCTCGTGGGCCCCCTGACGCTCCACCGACCTCAACCTGACTCCATATATTCACTTTCAGGGAGAAACCAGAAAGGAGAAATTCATCATTTTACGATACGAAGCCGCTGCCAAGCCCTAAACTCTCTCGGGAGGGCTGATCTGGAGTCCGTTCGGGGCTCCGAAGAGGGGAATCCGTCGCCATCGTCATCATCAACCATCCTCCATCACCAATTTCATGATGCTCACCGCCGTGCGTGAGTAATTCCATCATAGGCTTGCTGGACGGTGATGGGTTGGATGGGATTTGTCATGTAATCGAGTTAGTTTTGTTAGGGTTTGATCCCTAGTATCCACTATGTTCTGAGATTGGTGTTGTTATGACTTTGCTATGCTTAATGCTTGTCACTAGGGCCCGAGTGCCATGATTTCAGATCTAAACCTATTATGTTTTCATCAACATATGAGAGTTTTTGATCCTATCTTGCAAGTCTATAGTCACCTACTATGTGTTATGATCCAGCAACCCCGAAGTGACAATAATCGGGACCACTCCCGGTGATGACCGTAGTTTGAGGAGTTCATGTATTCACTATGTGTTAATGCTTTGGTCCGGTACTCTATTAAAAGGAGGCCTTAATATCCCTTAGTTTCCAATAGGACCCCGCTGCCATGGGAGGGTAGGACAAAAGATGTCATGCAAGTTCTTTTCCATAAGCATGTATGACTATATTCAGAATACATGCCTACATTACATTGATGAACTGGAGTTAGTTCTGTGTCACCCTAGGTTATGACTATTACATGATGAACCGCATCCGGCATAGTTCTCTATCAACGATCCATTGCCTATAAGCTTTCCATATATTGTTCTCGCTTATTTACTTTTCCGTTGCTATTGTTATCATCACTACAAAATACCAAAAATATTACTTTTGCTACCATTACCTTTTACCACCGTTACCACTATTATCATATTACTTTGCTACTAAACACTTTGTTGCAGATATTAAGTTTCCAGGTGTGGTTGAATTGACAACTCAGCTGCTAATACTTGAGAATATTCTTTGGCTCCCCTTGTGTCGAATCAATAAATTTGGGTTGAATACTCTACCCTCGAAAACTATTGCGATCCCCTATACTTGTGGGTTATCAAGACTATTTTCTGGCGCCGTTGCGGGAGCATAGCTCTATTCTTTGAGTCACTTGGGATTTATATCTGCTTATCATTATGAAGAACTTGAAGATCCAAAAACCAAGATTATCCCTCAACTACGAGGGGAGGTAAGGAACTGCCATCTAGCTCTGCACTTGATTCACCTTCTGTTTTGAGTAAGCTTGCGACACCTAAACCTGCTTCTGCTATTAATTCTGATATGTCGCATATTATTGATGATGCCACGTCTGCTATGCATGATACTTATGATGAAACTACTTCTATGCTTGATACTACTGTGCCACTTGGTGAATTTCTTGATGAACAACTTGCTAGGGCTAGAGAGAATGAAATTATAGAAACTGATAATACTGATGAAAGTAATGATGAAGGCTCCCTAATATGAATTACCTGTTGTGCCTGAGGCTATGTTATGGATGAAGAAACTAAAAGAGATTTTCTTGCTTGCAATGATAGGAGTGATCTTAAGAAATTATTAGCTAAGCTTGAAACAAAAAACTCTGAATGCTAGAATGAAATATGATCCTGCTTATGCTACTTCACCTATCTTTGTTACTGATAAGGATTATGATTCTCTATGTGATCCTGATATAATTACTTTGGTTGAATCTGATCCTTTTCTATGGTTATGAATATGAAACTTTTGTGGCACATCTTTACTAAATTAAATGATATAGCCACCCTGTTCACTAATGATGAGAGAACCCGCTACTTTTATATCCTTAAAATATTTCCGTTCTCATTAAAGGGTGATGCTAAGATATGGTTTAATTTCTTGATCCTGGTTGTGTGCATAGTCCTCTAGGGATATGATTTATTACTTCTCTGTAAATATTTCCTCTCATAAGAAACAAGCTGCCTTTAAGGGAAATATATAATTTTGTGCAAATTGAAGAAGAGAGTCTCCCACAAGCCTGGGGGAGGCTTCTCCAATTACTTAATGTTTTTCCTGATCATCCTCTTAAGAAAAATGAAATACTTGATATCTTTTATAATGGACTAACCGATGCTTCCAGAGATTACCTGAATAGTTGTGTTGGTTCTGTTTTCAGGGAAAGAACACTGGATGAAGCTGAAATTCTATTGAATAATATGTTGACAAATGAAAATAATTGGACACTTCCTGAGCCTATTCCTAAACCAACTCCAAAGAAAAGAGGTGTTCTATTTCTCAGTCCTGAAGATATGCAAGAGGCAAAGAAATCTATGAAAGAAAAAGGTATTAAAGTTGAAGATGTTAAGAATTTACCTCCTATTGAAGAAATACGTGGTCTTAATTTACCGCCTGTTCAAGAAATACATGGTCTTGATAACCCGACACAGGTAGTAAAGGTAAATTCTCTCTATAGATATGATAAAGCTGAAATCCCATTTACTAAGTTTGCTAGCCCATGCTTGGATGAGTTTGATGACTTTATGGTCAAACAAGAAAACTTCAATGCTTATTTTGGTGGAGAATTAAAACACAATGTTGATATGCTTGAACACTTGGGTGATTATATGGCTAATATTAAAGGTGAACTTAAACTTATTAGTAAACATGCTTCTATGGTTACCACTCAAGTAGAACAAGTACTTAAAGCTCAAAATGATTTGCTCAATGAATTGAATAGTAAGAATAATGATAATGTTGTTAGAGTTATGGCTAGAGGTGGTAAAATGACTCAGGAACCTTTGTATCCCGAGGGCCATCCTAAGAGAATTGAACAAGATTATCAGAGAACTAATATTGATGCACCTAGTCCTTCTAAGAAGAAGAAAAAGAAAAATGATAGGACTTTGCATGCTTCTAGTGAACCTGTTACACATGAGAATCCTAATGATATTTCTATTTTTGATGTTGAAACACAATCTGGTAATGAGCATGAACCTAGTGATAATGTTAATAATGATGTTCATGTTGATGCTCAACCTAGTAATGACAATGAAGTAGAGACTGAACCTGTTGTTGATCTTGATAACCCACAACCAAAGAATCAACGTTATGATAAGAGAGACTTTGCTGCTAGGAAGCACGGTAAAGAAAGAGAACCATGGGTTCAGAAACCCATGCCTTTTCCTCCTAAACCATCCAAGAAAAAGGATGATTTGGATTTTGAGCACTTTGCTGAAATGATTAGACCTATCTTTTTGCGTATGCGTTTGATTGATATGCTTAAAATGAGTCCTTATGCTAAGTTCATGAAAGATATTGTTACTAATAAAAGAAAGATATCGGAAGCTTAAATTTCCACCATGCTTGCTAATTATACTTTTAAGGGTGGAATACCTATGAAACTAGGAGATCCCGGAGTACCAACTATACCATGCTCCATTAAAAGAAACTATGTTAAGACTGCTTTATGTGATCTTGGAGCCGGTGTTAGTGTTATGCCTCTCTCTTTATATCATAGACTTGATTTAAATAAGTTGACACCTACTGAAATATCTTTGCAAATGGCTGATAAATCAACTGCTATACCCGTCGGTATTTGTGAGGATGTGCCTGTTGTGGTTGCAATACGT
>NC_053028.1:568520305-568548359 GCF_003073215.2 Triticum urartu
CAGATCAACAATAATGCATATAAGAGCCACTTCAACAATTTAATTATGGTCTTCTCCTATCGACCCCCAAAGAAAAGAAAAGAAATAAAACTATTTACACGGGAAAGCTCCCAACAAGCAAAAGAAGAACGAGAAATCTTTTTGGGTTTTTTTAATTACTACCACTACAGCATGAAGAGTAAACTAGCTAAAAGCTACAGCTATTTTTTTTGTTTTTCTTAAGGTTTATCAAACACACAAGAAGAAAGCATATAAAGGAAATAAACTAGCATGGATGATACAGTGAAAAAGTATGAGCACCGACAACTAGCATGGGTGTGTGAACATAAATGTAATGTCAGTGAGAAATACGTACTCCCCCAAGCTTAGGCTTTTGGCCTAAGTTGGTCTATGGCCACGGCCGGCCTGGCGGATATCCAAAGTAATAGTTGGGGTCATACTGAGAAGAATCCCCCTGGTGCCACTGGTTGGCGATCACCTCCGGATCCCACTGGTAATCAGACTGTCGTGGAGTATCAAATTGTGGTTCTGGCTCTGGCTCTGTAGCTGATGTAGGGTTCCGGTAGGCGTGAATGGCCTCCAACGGAACAAGGTACTTGCCTACAGATAAATCAAACAAGGAAGGAGCAGGCAAAGTAATAGTCTCAGGGTGATTTTTATCAAATATCAGCTTATACTTAAGCATCTTTTCCCTATTCTTAACGATAAAATCATGTGCTACCATACTCTTATAGTCTAGAAAAACAGGAGGCAACAACTTCTCTTCCTTCTCATAATGCCTAATACGTATGTTAAAGTGTGCAGCGAGGCGCGAGGCGAAGATGCCTCCAAGGACGGGGCCCTTAGTACGGTTAATATTTAACCGCTTTGCAACAATAGCGCCCATACTAAATGTGTCATCACGGAACAAGGCATGGCACAAAATAACAATATCAGGGGCACTAAGGTTGCCACAGTTTCCGCGACCAATTAAGCATCTACTAGCAAATATTGCGAAGTAATGTAAAACAGGAAAATGTATGCTAGTAATTCTTGCATCGGAAACTTTCCTCATTTCCCCTACAACAATGGTATCAATAAACCCATCCACATCGTCACGATGTGGTTCCTCTACTCTGCCCTCATAAGGGATCAAACAAACCCGACAAAAATCACGAAGTGACATCTCCTTATGCTCATCATATAAATCAAATTCCACCGTAGGTGGTGAGCTCCTAGCATGGAAACGAAAGTTTTGCACAAAGATATTGGTGAGTAAGAGATACTGTTCACGTTGGTCGTGGAGGAAGGCGGTGAGGCCTGCATCCTCAGCCAATTCATAGAAATCATCATAAATCCCAGCTGCTCTCAAGAAATCATCACAAGGCCATTCACACGGCCGGACCTCCGCGGTGTGAGGGAGATTATACTTGGGCTTCTTGTTCTCTTCACTTTGTTTATCCTTCGAGCTTCGGCTCGATGAGCCCCTCCAAAATCTCTTCATCTTTTTCTGAAAATTTCTGAAATTTTTAGTAACTTTAAAATAAAAGTGAACCAAACTCAACAAAATTGATAGCAACTACTCCCACAAGTGCCTAGAGGATATATCATGAACTAAATCTACTTTTGACCATATAAATTTGACATGCAAGCTCAAGAACAGGGTCACCTAAGCAGTAAAAATATGCAATGAATAAAGCACTAGAACAAAAACTAATTGGACTATTGGAGGAGTCACATACCAAGGAACAATCCCCAAAATAGTTTTGTGAGAGGTGCTTTGAGCAAGGAGATCGAAAATGGCAGCAAGATGAGCTTGGGCTCGGGTTTGAGCTGGCTAGTGATGTTTGTGGGAGGAAGAAGGAATGTGTGGTAGCTGGAATAAGTGGAGGGGAGCCACTGTGGGCCCACGAGGTAGGGGGCGCGCCCTGGACCCTCGTGGCTAGGTGCTTGCTCCCCCTGCTGTGTTCTCAGTGCCAGATATTCTCACATATTCCAGAAAAAATCATATTTAAATTTCACGGCATTTGGAGAACTTTTATTTTTGGGGTATTTTTTATTGCATAGATAATTCAGAAAACAGATAGAGAAAATACTATTTTTGCTTTATTTAATATAAATAACAGAAAGTAAAAAGAGGGTACACAGAGTTGTGTTTCCTAAATTCATCCATCTCATGCTCATCAAAAAGGAATCCACTAACTGGGTTGATCAGGTCTTGTTAACAAACTCATTCCGAATAACATGGAACCGGAGAATTTTCGAATAACACTAGGTTACCTCAACGGGGATATGCATGTCCCCAACAATAAGAATATCATATTTCTTCTTGACAGTAGGAAGAGGAAATTCAAAACCTCCAATCGTAATAGTTGAAATTTTTCCAATAGAATTGATACTGTGGACTTGAGGTTGTTTCCTCGAAAAGTGTACCGTATGCTCATTACCATTAACATGAAAAGTGACATTGCCTTTGGTGCGATCAATAACAACCCCTGTAGTATTCAAAAAGGGTCTTCCAAGAATAATAGACATACTATCGTCCTCGGGAATATCAAGAATAACAAAGTCCGTTAAAATAGTAACGTTTGCAACCACAACAGGAACATCCTCACAAATACCGACATGTATAGCACATGATCTATCAACCATTTGCAAAGATATTTCAGTAGGTGTCAACTTATTCAAATCAAGTCTACGATATAAAGAGAGAGGCATAACACTAACATCGGTTCCAAGATCACATAAAGCCGTTTTAACATAGTTTCTTTTAATGGAGCATGGTATAGTTGGTACTCCTGGATCTCCTAGTTTCTCAGGTATTCCACCCTTAAAAGTATAATTAGCAAGCATGGTGGAAATTTCTGCTTCTGGTATCTTTCTTTTATTTTTCAGAATTTCTTTCATATACTTAGCATAAGGATTCATTTTGAGCATATCAGTTAACCGCATACGCAAAAAGATAGGTCTAATCATTTCAGCAAAGCGCTCAAAATCCTCATCATACTTTTTCTTGGATGGTTTAGGAGGAAAAGGCATGGGTTTCTGAACCCATGGTTCTCTTTCCTTACCGTGCTTCCTAGCAACAAAGTCTCTCTTATCATAATGTTGATTCTTTAATTGTGGGTTATCAAGATCAACAACAGGTTCAATTTCTACCTCATTATCATTGCTAGGTTGAGCATCAACATGAACATCATCATTAACATTATCACTAGGTTCATGTTCATTACTAGATTGGGTTTCAGCATCAGAAATAGAAATATCATTGGGATTCTTAGGTGTGTCTACAACAGGTTCACTAGAAGCATGCAAAGTCCTATCATTTTTCTTTTTCTTATTCTTAGAAGGACTACGTGCATCTACATTATTTCTTTGAGAATCTTGCTCAATTCTCTTAGGATGGCCCTCGGGATACAAAGGTTCCTGAGTCATTTTACCACCTCTAGTCATAACTCTAACAGCATCATCATTTTTACTATTCAATTCATTGAGCAAATCATTCTGAGCTTTAAGTACTTGTTCTACTTGAGTGGTAACCATAGAAGCACGTTTACTAATAAGTTTAAGTTCACCTTTAACATTGGCCATATAATCACTCAAGTGTTCAATCATATAAGCATTGCATTTTAATTCTCTACCAAAATAAGCATTGAAGTCTTCTTGCTTACCATAAAGTTATCAAACCCATCCAAACATTGGCTACCAAACTTAGTAGGAGGGATTTCAGCTTTATCATATCTATAGAGAGAATTTACCTTTACTACCTGTGTCGGGTTATCAAGACCATGTGTTTCTTCAATATGTGATGGATTAAAACCATGTATTCCTTTTTTTTGACTGGGGACTGTAGGGAAAAACCCCCACAGCATATCAAAACTTTATCAACAGGCGGTAAATTAAGACCATGTATTTCTTCAATAGGAGGTAAATTCTTAACATCTTCAACTTTTATTCCCTTTTCCTTCATAGATTTCTTTGCCTCTTGCATATCTTCAGGACTGAGAAATAGAACACCCCTTTTCTTCGGAGTGGGCTTAGGGGTTGGCTGAGGAAGTGTCCAATTATTTTCATTGGCCAACATATTATTCAATAAAATTTCAGCTTCATCTGGTGTTCTTTCCCTTAAAACACAACCAGCACAACTATCCAGGTGGTCTCTGGAAGGATCGGCTAGTCCATTATAAAAGATATCAAGTATTTCATTTTTCTTAAGAGGATGATCAGGCAAAGCATTAAGTAATTGGAGAAGCCTCCCCCAAGCTTGTGGGAGATTCTCTTCTTCAATTTGTACAAAATTATATATTTCCCTTAAAGCAGCTTGTTTCTTATGAGCAGGGGAAACATTTAGCAGAGAAGTAGTAAATCATATCTTTGGGGACTACGCACACAACCAGGATCAAGAGAATTAAACCATATCTTAGCATCACCCTTTAATGAGAATGGAAATATCTTGAGGATATATTAGTAGCGAGTTTTATCACCATTAGTGAACATGGTGGTTATATCATTTAATTTAGTAAGATGTGCCACAAGAGTTTCAGATTCATAGCCACAGAAATGATCAGATTCAACCAAAGTAATTATATCAGGGTTGACAGAGAATTCATAATCCTTATCAGTAACAAAGATAGGTGAAGTAGCATAAGCAGGATCATATTTCATTCTAGCATTCAGAGTTTTTTGTTTCATCTTAGCTAATAGTTTCTTAAGATCACTCCTATCATTGCAAGCAAGAAAATCACTAGCAGTTTCTTCATCCATAACATAGCCCTCAGGAACAACAGGAAATTCATATCTAGGGGGAGAATCTTCATCATCAATTTCATCAATATTATCAGTTTCAATAATTTCATTCTCTCTAGCCCTAGCAAGTTGTTCATCAAGAAATTCACCAAGTGGCGCAGTAGTATCAAGCATTGAAATAGTTTCATCATAAGTATCATGCATAGCAGAAGTGGCATCATTCATAACATGCGACATATCAGAATTAATAGCAGAAGCAGGTTTAGGTGTCGCCAGATTACTCAAAACAGAAGGTGAATCAAGTGCAGAGCTGGATGGTAGTTCCTTACTTCCCCTCGTAGTTGAGGGATAAATATTGGTTCTTGGGTCTTTCAAGTTCTTCATAATGATAAGCAAATATAGATCTCAAGTGACTCAAAGAATAGAGCTATGCTCCCCGGCAACGGCGCCAAAAAATAGTCTTGATAACCCACAAGTATAGGGGATCGCAACAGTTTTCGAGGGTAGAGTATTTAACCCAAATTTATTGGTTCGACACAAGGGGAGCCAAAAAATATTCTCTAGTATTAGCGGTTGTGTTGTCAATTCAACCACACCTGGATAACTTAATATCTGCAGCAAAGTATTTGGTAGCAAAGTAATATGATAGTAGTGGTAACAATAACAAAAGTAATGGTAGCAAAAGTAGTATTTTTGGTGTTTTATAGTGATGATAATAATAGCAATGGAAAAGTAAATAAGCAAAGAACAATATATGGAAAGCTCGTAGGCAATGGATCGGTGATCGAGAATTATGCCGGATGAGGTTCATCATGTAACAGTCACAACATAGGGTGACATAGAACTAGCTCCAATTCATCAATGTAATGTAGGCATGTATTCCGAATATAGTCATACGTGCTTATGGAAAAGAACTTGCATGACATCTTTTGTCCTACCCTCCTGTGGCAGCGGGGTCCTAATGGAAACTAAGGGATATTAAGGCCTCCTTTTAATAGAGTACCGGACCAAAGCATAAACACATAGTGAATACATGAACTCCTCAAACTACGGTCATCACCGGGAGTGGTCCCGATTATTGTCACTTCGGGGTTGCCGGATGATAACACATAGTAGGTGACTATTGACTTGCAAGATAGGATCTAGAACTCTCATATATTGATGAAAACATAATAGGTTCAGATCTGAAATCATGGCACTCGGGCCCTAGTGACAAGCATTAAGCATAGCAAAGTCATAGCAACATCAATCTCAGAACATAGTGGATACTAGGGATCAAACCCTAACAAAACTAACTCGATTACATGATAAATCTCATCCAACCCATCACCGTCCAGCAAGCCTACAATGGAATTACTCACGCACGGCGGTGAGCATCATGAAATTGGTGATGGAGGAAGGTTGATGATGACGATGGCGACGGATTCCCCTCTCCGGAGCCCCGAACGGACTCTAGATCAGCCCTCCCGAGAGAGTTTAGGGCTTGGCGGCGGCTCCGTATCGTAAAACGCGATGAATCCTTCTCTCTGGTTTTTATATGGAGTCAGGGTTGAGGTCGGTGGAGCGTCAGGGGGCCCACGAGGCAGGGGCACGCCTAGGGGGTAGGGCACGCCCCCACCCTCATGGACAGGTGGAGACCCCCTGACGTGGATCTTCCTTCCAGTATTTTTTATATATTCCAAAATAATTCTCCGTTGATTTTCAGGTCATTCCGGGAACTTTTATTTCTGCACAAAAATAACACCATGGAAATTCTGCTGAAAACAACGTCAGTCCGGGTTAGTTCCATTCAAATCATGCAAGTTAGAGTCCAAAACAAGGGCAAAAGTGTTTGGAAAAGTAGATACGACGGAGACATATCAATGTACTAAGTTTCTGGTTAATACAATTCTAGCATGAATAATAAACCTTTATCATGATATAAGGAAATATAAATAACAACTTTATTATTGCCTCTAGGGCATCTCTCCTTCAGTCTCCCACTTGCACTAGAGTCAATAATCTAGTCAATAATCTAGTTCACACCAATAGTTCACATCTTTATGTGATTAGTTCACATCTTCATGTGACTAATACCCAAAGGGTTTACTAGAGTCAATAATCTAGTTCACATCGCTGTGTGATTAACACCCAAAGAGTGATCATGTTTTGCTTGTGAGAGAAGTTTAGTCTACAGGTCTTCAACATTCAGATCCGTATGTATTTTGCAAATTTATATGTCTACAATACTCTGCACGGAGCTACTCTATCTAATTGCTCCCACTTCCAATATGTATCTAGATCGAGACTTAGAGTCATCTAGATCGGTGTCAAAAGCTTGCATCGACGTAACTCTTTACGACGAACTCTTTTATCACCTCCATAGCCGAGAAATATTTCCTTAGTCCTCTAAGGATAATTTTGACCGCTGTCCAGTGATCTATTCCTAGATCACTATTGTACTCCCTTGGCAAAATCATGCTAAGGTATACAATAGGTCTGGTACATAGCATAGCATAGTTTATAGAACCTATGACTGAGGCATAGGGAATGAATTTTCATTCTCTTTCTATTTTTTGTCATGGTCGGATTTTGAGTCTTTACTCAACTTCACACCTTGCAACACAGGCAAGAACTCCTTCTTTGACTGTTCCATTCTGAACTACTTCAAACACATGTCAAGGTATGTACTCATTGAAAAAATTATCAAGTGTCTTGATCTATCTCTATAGATCTTGATGCCCAATATGTAAGCAGCTTCACCGAGGTCTTTCATTGAAAAATTCTTATTCAAGTATCCTTTTATGCTATCCAGAAAAACGGTATCATTTTCGATCAACAATATGTCATCCACATATAATATTAGAAATGCTACAGAGCTCCCACTCACTTTCTTGTAAATACATGGCTTCACCGCAAGTCTGTATAAAACTATATGCTTTGATCAACTTATCAAAGCGTATATTCCAACTCGAGATGCTTGGCACCAGTCCATAGATGGTCGCTGGCTTGATTTTGTCACTGAGGATACAACACTGTGGTGCATCATATAACTTGTCTTTAAGAAATCATTAAGGAATGTAGTTTTGAATCCATTTTACCGATTTCATCATGTAGTTGTTATTTAAGGCTGCTAACATGATTCGGACAAGACTTAAGCATAGTACGATGAGAAACACATCGTAGTCAACACCTTGAACTTGTCGAAAACCTTTTGCGACAATTATGCTTTGTAGATATAACACTACTATCAGCGTCGTCTTCCTCTTGAAGATCCATTTATTCTCAATGGCTGCCGATCATGGGCAAGTCAACAGTCCACTTTGTTCTCATACATGGATCCATCTCAGATTTCATGGCCTCAAGCCATTTTTGCGGAATCTGGGCTCATCATCGCTTCCTCATAGTTCGTAGGTTTGTCATGGTCTAGTAACATGATTTCCAGAACAGGATTACCGTACCACTTGGTGCGGAATATTCTGGTTGACCTACGAGGTTCGGTAGTGACTTGATCTGAAGTTTCATGATCATCATCTTAACTTCCTCACTAATCGGTGTAGGCATCACACTACTAGAAAAAGGGCTATAGATGGGATTGACACTAATGGCGCACCAGACAAGCGGTGCGCCATTAGAGCTGAAACTACTAATGGCGCACCTGGCCCAGGGTGCGCCATTAGTATCAAAAAAAAATTTGAACTAGTGCGTCTGTCCAAACATACTAATGGCGCATCCAGACACAGTGCGCCATTACTAGTTGTAACTAGTAATGGCGCACCTGTCGGAAAGTGCGCCACTAATGTTGTTTTTTTATTATATTTTTTATTCCTTTTTTTGCAAAACTACTAATGGCGCACTGTTCGTGCGCCATTACTAGTTTAAACTAGTAATGGCGCACTGTGGAACAGTGCGCCATTAGTATGTTTTTTTTTTGCAAAACTACTAATGGCGCACCACCAGAAGGTGCGCCATTAGTAACCTGGATTACTAATGGCGCATTTAGAGTTGGTGCGCCATTAGTAAGTGGGCAGCAACAAGATATTTTGGACAGCCTCTCCTACCCACACTCACTTTCTCCCCACTTCATTCTCTCCACCTCTCCTTGTCTCGGGTGCCTCCTCTTTTTCACCTCATTTCCACCATAGATTCATTCAATTTAAGTGGTTAAATTACCTTGTTTTGATAGGTAAGTAAGGGGGAGCTATATTTATGTTGTTCTCCCTACAACAATGTGCACATGCACTTTTTATGGCCTAGCTAGATCTATGTATGTTCGTGGTGTTGCATATGTTTGTGGTGTTGCATATATGTTTGTGGTTTGTGTTTTGAGGTGTACCGGTATTTGAAATGCGATAGTTGCCAATATTTTGCCGAATGTTGATTCATTTCCGTTTCGGCGAGAATTTTGGCATATGCATTCTTTTTGGTCCTATTTTTAGGGAAAGTCATGCCAAATTTTTTCTTGGTTCTAAAATATCGTTTTGCTCTACCCCGCAGGCGACCATGGTCCGCATGATGACCGAAGGCATCGTGAATAGGTTTTTGAGGTCCGCGAAGGCCGAGATGCTTCAAAAGAACGAGACGGAGATAAGATGTCCGTGTCGAAGATGCAAGCTGAAGAGCCTTATTGCGGACCCGGAATCCTGGGCAGGTGCGGGACCACCTGCTCTTGCGTGGTTTCATGGATGGCTATCGGTGGCAAGGTGATGAAGATGACTACGAAGTCGTCCATGGGGGCCGGGCAAGAAATGAGGAAGGGCAGCAAGACAACCACCGCGGCTCGGGCGGGCGAGAAGACGAAGAATCCCCAGGAGATGATCACGACGGTGATGCTGTACACAGTCATCATGTAGAAGATGCAGGACATGATGATGAGGAAGATGCCGGAGCAGACGACGGGCATGATCATGAAGATGATGATGCCGGCGGAGCAGACGACGCTGGACCATCGATGGGCTGGGTGCAGGACCCTCATATTCAATGAGCTTCTTCTCAAGCATGGACGGGATAACGCAAGGCTGTCGCGCCGGATAGGAAAGCCATAGATGGATCAACTTTGAGCTGGAGACGGCGGACGGATATAGATCCATTGTATTGAGGATGCAGGTGGCAATAATTTGTAGTGTGATACGCTGCTGTAATAGTACAGTCTTTTCGGTCTGGCATGTAGGTATAACACAGATTTTTGATGACCGAGATGCTTCGCGAAGAATGTATAATTGGTGTCTGCGCGTTCTTTTCCAGGGAACAAGTGCTGGTTGATTCGTGTCTTCTGTCTCGACCGTTTGAGGAGAGAGATAATCGTGTGTCCTCTGGATCTCTTTTAACGCGTGAAATTTCATGTGTGCTATGGCATAGGATTATTTGGTTGAGCACGCGGAGGTACCTAATGTTCCGGTGATGCGGCGTCACTCGTACAAAATAGTAAGAGAAATTCGCTCTTCCTGTATAAAGTTCGTTGTGGTACTTTGGCTCACTCTCGTCTGCGCTTTGAGCCCATATCATGCTATTTTTATTTGTTGGACCTTAAGGTTTAGCAGCTTCCTATGTAGTTGGTCTCCGGCGAGTGATAGTGTTGGGGAAGAGCGAGAGAATCTGACGGCTCACCTCTGATCGTGATGTGAATCATACAGTTGTTGTCGGAGTTCCCCTATGGTGCTGAGGGATGGAGCGTTGACTTTCAAAGACCAGAATTTGGAACGATCGAGGCAATTTGTGATCTTGGATTCTGCTGCGGTACCTCGGATGGAGCTCATGTGGTGGATAGCCAGAGATGATAGTACACTGATAAGCATTGTGGTATTGCATTTGTTGTGGTGTGGGAGTGGTATTGATCCTTCCTCTGGTGGCTTATGTATAGAGATAGTCATTGTCTTCTAGAGCACTGGAGTATTCTAATTTGGGTTTGGTTGGAGGACCGAAATGATCAAGATGTGACGACGTGCAATGAGTTATATGTGGGGGTGGCTGGAAGAATGTTATATCGCGTGATACGTTGGGATATTTTGGTCTCGGCCAATACGTGGACACGTAAGGTTATGATGTGACATCTCTCTCTTTATGAGGGAGTCAGGCTTTGGCTCACTCGCATCGGTGGTTGATGCTAGTACGTTCTATTCGGTTACGGTGTTTGTTATGTTTGGGATATGTTTTCATGAGGGATGTTGCGGTTTTGCTAGTTTGTCTGGAAGCTTCTGGATGATCTAAGCGGTGCATGGATGTAAACGGGATTAGGCAGGTGTTAGATATGTAGGGGTCCTGTGTTGGTGCGCTCTCCGTGAAAATCGTGTTCGTGGGGGATCGATACGTCGTTGTGATCTTTGACTACTTTTGCGCGCTCGGCAGGTTCGGTGTGAGAAAACTGGTGTAAGATAGTGACTTGAAGAGGGATTAGATGAAGTATTCTTTAACGGACTAGTTCTCTTGACACAATTGCTGTTGATTTAGGGTCTCTCACCGTAGTGGTGAATCCAGTGTTTGAGCTTAAAACTTACAATGCATCTTATATGCTTTTCTTGATGGAAGGAGCTTCTGTATTTTAGTTGTACTTTCTGGCATGAAAGAAGAAAGAATTATTTTGATTTGAGGCGCACCGCCGCTTATTCTGGGATTTTTGCTTGATCTTAAGCTGATTGTCCTTATGCATGTAATAATTGGGAGGATGCCCCGGATCCAGGTGTTTGTACATGACCGGTTATTTTATGTTGAAGAGTGGTGGATATCTGTTTGGGGAGTTGTTATATTTTCTGTGGATAGTGCTCGTTGGGTGCTGTTTTTGTGTCCCTATGAAGGGAGTTAGTTGTGTTTTATGATAAGATTGTTGTCCCCGAATTGTACGGTTATGTGGTAAATGAATTGCATTATATGTCTAAGGATCGTGCTTTACCTTTTATCGTCTATGTAGAATTTCATCATTTTTTGTTTTGATGGTTTTCTGTCTCTCTACTGGTTGTAGGGTTAGAAAAGACCTTTTTTGTCTTTCCGTTACCCTGTTGTCTATAGCATTGTTGGCTTATGCATGTCTGTTCTTTAAGATGTTGATGTTTATTCTTTGTATTCTGCGAAGTTGTTTGCGCGCTATCATGGTGATTTTTGTATTATTGGCTTCTTTGGATGAATTTCTTAGTCGTTGATCGGTTTTGAGTGTGGAAGAATCTCTTGTCTTGATTTGGAGGTGCCTTTATGGCTGATGGTAGGTATTTGTCTTTTGGGGATAAAGTTTCTGAGGGTATGCAGTGGTAAGTAATAGTTGATCCATGAGATGTGTGTCCCGATTAGGGGTTAGAAGTTTCTTGGTTGCCAGTTTTTTATGGGGTTTCATAGGACTTTTCTATTTCTAGGCCTGGTGCTTCTTTAAAGTTGTTCTTTTGTTTTGTGTGTTGTAGTAGTCATTGATATAACTTGAGTTGTTTGCTATTTTGGCTCTTGTTGGATTTTACTTTGATTTGTGTGTTCTGTGCTAGTTGTTTGGCTGTAGGGCTGTTCTAGGAAGGTTGTAAGATTGTTTTCATTGTAGTATTGGTGTCAGAAATTGTGCTACTCTTAAAGGATTTTTTTGCATTGTATTTGCTTGTGTAGTTCGTTTATTGTTGTTTAGTATATTCAATGTTGGTGATATTATATATTTTGGAAATGCAAACTGCTTTTTGATGGGGTTCTTTTGCTTAATGATTTGTATGTTTTGATAGAAGGGAGTGAACCCCGTTGCAGAATTTTTGGTTAGAGTTTGTGCTCATATATTTGTGATGCTTTCCTGGTGCTTGGTTTAAATGCCTCTGTTGTGTCTTGGTTGCTGAGTTTTGTATTTTTTGTTGCTAATGTTCACCTAGTTTCCTACGCCCAAGAGGTTTTCTTAAATTTTAAGGACATTACTTTTGGGATGGTGACCTTTATTTAAGGGGTGCTGGTGTATTATGTTGTGTCTGGCTGCGCCAGTCTTGCTGTGTCCTTGGGCTTATGGCGGGCCATGTGGGTTGGATACACTAGGTATTTGCATCTCTTTTATTGGCTCTCCTCCTCAAGGCATGCTCGTAGTTTGTTACTTTGTCTTGTGCATGCAATGTTCAAACGATTTTTCGGTATATAAGTAGATTGTAAGCATGCTTTTGCTTATTATTGTTATTTGCTTCTGATGTTTATTGGGGCCTCATTGTTATGAGGGGACCGTTCTCCCTCCTCTGGCTATACCATTTTTGTTCGCTGTTGTTACCTCGTTCTACAAGTGGCCCGTGCCTGAGCCTATTTCAACTATTCGTCCTGCCTTGTGATCCTACCCTCTTAAGTGCTTAACACGTTATTTTTTCGGGTTTGGCGTCCCTAGCTCATTATGACTGATGGTGGTTTTTCTTCATGTGCTTTGTCATGTTGCTAGTATGATGTTATTATGCTTGGCATTTCTTATTCCTCTGTTTTGGTTTCACTATGATCTTGACGTCAGCTAGGAGCTTGTCAATTTAACTTTTTCGCATATGTTTGATATCTGAAAGATCTGTTCCTCCACTGCCTTTTGTCAGCTGATGCTTATGGGGCGCTATAGACCTCGTGCATATCCAATTCCTATGGGTGTTTCCGTATCACGTGTGTTTATGGGACAGATTTCCTTTCTATCGACTGCACCTAGGGCATTGGGGCATTAAGAGCTTCTTATGATTTTCAAAACTTGTGGTGAGAGAGGCTTTTGCATTGTCTTGTGCACTGGCGACGGCTTCTGGGCATGCGCTCCCAAATTGTTTACAGACGTAAGTTTTTCGCAGATGGCCCGATGCAAAGGATACCAAACCGTGAGTTTAGGTCCTGTCCGGTGCATCTTCGTATTTGTCGTTACACTTCATTTAGATATTTTTTTGCTGGGAAACTCTCTCTATTGGGGAGGGTCCTTCGTACTTGAGGAGGTCTTTCTTCGGTGCATAAATCAAATTCGAGGCCCCCTCGGGTGTAGAGTGAACGGTTTTAAGAATCAATATTCATTATTATGGTTCCTATAATGTTTGATTCTCGTTATTTTGACCGTACCGGGATACATAAGGACAATTCCTTTAGGAGTGTTGACTCGAGGTAGGGTATGGGTGGTCGGTAGTGTACCGTCCCAGTTCTATAGCATTTTTTCTGTTTGGATATTTTTAAGAATAGGATAGAGCAGCCGGGTAAGGCCGGCTTCTGCGAGGTGGAAAGGCGTCCCCTACCCCTTGGTGCTGCGCCCCTGCTCGTGTTGACTGTGTGTCTGGACCCCCGTTTTCCTGCAGGTATTTTTTGGTCGGTAATTTTATTTTCCCGAGGGTTTTTGCACGTTCACGATCTCAGTTTTTGTTTTTGAGTTTTTGCCGGGTTGTTCAGGCAGGTTTGTGTTCCTCTCCTCACATGAGGGCGAGGATGCTTGGGGTTAATGAAGATGAGGCTGAAGAGGGGGCGCGAGTAACCAAGGTGATGGGGATAGGGAGGCCATCGGCGAGGATCAGAAAGTTTCGGCCGTTGTAGGGACATTCTTCACTATACTTATTGTCCTGTTCCGGAGATTGTGGTTTTCAGTGTATTGATTAGCTGCATTCCAATAGTATTCCAAGTGATATTTGTTTGAAGTGAAATGTACATAGGCTTATCTCCGCATGGGGCTCTCGGGCTCGTGTGGCTTTCATCCCATTTTCCAATACGAGATGGTATCGGGGTTTGGGCCTCCTTTTGCCGACTGCCCGCCTTGGTGGTGTGCCGGTATCGTATCCATACTTTATCTTACCGTTTGTTTGTCGTTATCATTATTTTTGATATTAGTAGAATAGTTTTAGTTGTCTTAGTTTTGCGTTTTTTGCTTTTATCTTATTGTATGGTCCGTGGCTTTATCTAGATTGTGTTGGTAGGGGTATTATTTGCTATCGTCTTGGGATAAAGGAAGAAAGATATGGTTTGGGTTTTATGGAGAGTTATGATTAATTAGGTATGGTGGATTAAGTTGTTGAGACGTGAATTAGTTTTTCTCTTTGCTTTGGAGTATAAAGAAGAGGTTCCTATCATACTTCTTGGGATCTCTTTTTTGATTGGTGAGCACTTATAAATATTTGAATGTAGAGTGCGTTGGACAGGAGCATGTAATGGGTTTGTTTTCTTCTTGGATAGTTTTTTGTCATGGATCTCACATGTTTGAGCTTGCATTTCCTTCATGTAGCATTTATTTGCATTGAGAGTATATCTTGTGCTTTCCATTCCTTAAAACCTGTATTTGCCACGAGGTCACCTATTCCTATGGTGATTGAGTAGTTTCAAGTTGTTGATTGTTGGCATGCAGATTATTGTCTTCTAACTATGTAGACTCTCTCTCGCTGGTGGCTCAGTTTTGTTTGTGATGTGGCGAATAGTGCGGCTTGATATACGGGTCTTATCACAGTGCCATTAGGTTCTTGCATTAAGATTATGGATATAAGAATGACTTGTTTTCCTTGCGGAAGGGTTTATTTTTATTCTTGTTTTTTACTTCTGCAGGTCAAAGGTTGTTACTTTTTTTAATTTGATCCTTGCGCGCAGTTGTTGGAAGTGTATATATGCTATTTGTGTGAGTTTTATGAATATTATGTGTTGCTTTACGTGAGGTAAGGTTGGGGGCAACTATGCGGGTATTTTCTCTGTGTTGAATTTATTCTTACTCTTGCGTGGTTGTTAGCATTTGTGATACTATGATGTTGAGTATGTGATTGCTGAAAATTTCTATTGCTTTTGATTTTGTAATTGTTGCTCATGACGTGAGGATTATGTTTGTTGGTTTATGATGGTTTTTGGTTTACTTGATTGTGATTGATTGTTACTTGCTAAGGATCTTTGAATCTATGTATATATTGTGCTTCTGATGTTGATGCCTTGTCCGTATTTTTTTATCGAATTTCTTAACGTGGCTAGTTTTTCCGATTTCGGGCTTTGCTTTGGGCAGCCAAGGTGAGTGTGGAGGGCTTGATACTTTTTTGCTGTGTAGCTTTTATACCGATTTTATGTTAGTGGTGTTATTAACATATGTATTATTTGTCTATTCTGTCTTCTTTTCGGTTTACTGATGAGGGGGTGCTGTAGCGGTTTGGGGGCTGTGGGCAGGAGTAAATATTGAGTATTTTGAATTTCAAGTCTGAACTTCTGGGCGTCGATTCAGTATATCAAAATATTGGGCCAAGGTCCGAGGGGGACGGGTCCACGAGGGGTGGGGGCGTTCCCTGGGCGGCCTTGCTCCTCGTGGTGGCCCAGGCTCTGATGCCATCCTTGGTATATGGTTTTGTAGGAAACTATATGCAACGCTCGGGATGACATGCCGACCGAGGTGGGCTTGGGGCGGGGACTTTGGGGTCCCCCGTCGGCGGGAGTGTTCTGCGTGGTTCCGGGAATTCCCTCGCCTCCCGCTGTCCTTCCTGGGGGTTTTCTGTCTCCCAACCATCTTTTCATCGGGGGGTGTCATTCCATCGATTCACAAGCACTTTTCTCCCTAGTCTTCTTGTATCTTTGTGTCCCACGTCGATTGGTTACTGTTGGGGTTGGTTCTAGTTATTTGATCCCATTCTTGTAAGTTTTGATGCGTTGAAATTTTGGTGGGTTATGTTTCGTTTATGCTAATTCCTTATTTGTGAATTATTTGTGGTAGTTTGAGTTTGTTTGGGGATGGGATTTGTTAGTAGTATTGTGTTTGGTATTCGGTTTCGTTTTTGTGGGATGTATGTGTTTTTTAGTGGTGTGGTGACTTGTCCTGCTTCCATTGTTTGGGGTTGTGAGGAGGCTTGGGAAGTTGGGTGTGTGTGGTTGCTACGTGGCAGAGCGTGACTAGATTATGGTTGTTTTGGGGGCTGATTTGGTTCATATGTTTGCTTTGGTTTGGTTTCCTTATCTTTGTGTAGTTGGGTGTTGCAATGGGTTATATATGTTGGATTGCTTGTCCAAGTGGGACGTAGATGACCCGGTCCACCCATTCATTATCAGGTAGAGCGATCTGTTGACGTGATGATAGTTGCGTTTCTGTGTCTGGGAGCCCGCTTTTTCTTTTAGGTTTATCCGGGCTTGTCCTTTGTCTATTATGCTCTGGGCCTTGTTCTTTATTTTATCTGCTTGTTTGTTCTCCTTATCAACTTTGTTACCGTATTTCGTGCAGGTAACTTGCTGGTGTTTGAAATTTCCTTTTGTCCTTTGGTTGGTTCGCTCTTATTTATAGGGGCCTCAAGATCGTCCTCCATTGTGGTATCGGCTCTTTTCTGGGCCCCTGTTGCGGGGGAGTGTGAAGCGCTTTGCGTTAGGTGGATTTGGTGGATTTTATGTGTTGTCGGATTTCACTGTCATTGTTCTATGGTAATCTTTGAGGGGTTGTTCGGGGTTATTTTACCACCCAGTAGAGAAATGTTGCTTCCTCTGACTCTGATTTTTATTTGTCTTTCTTGGTATGATGGATGTAGCTCTTTAGAGGTGTGGATATTCCGATTGACTATTATGTGGTTGAGTTTTTGGATTATTTAGTAATAGAGGTCTGCCGGGTGCTTCAGAGAGGTTCTTTTATTGAGGGAGGCTGACTGGTTTGGTATGTGATGTTATGGGTCATGACTACCGATTGATTGGAATTTCATCCAATGTTTTTCTATGCTTTGTTCTTGTGATGTATTGATAATATTTTTGGCTCTGGGGAGGGGGATGGCTGTTGGGGGGCTTCGTATTTTATTTGCCTATGAGCTCTTCAACAGTATTATATTCAAAAATTTTGCTCGGGTTTCTCTCGATATCGCTCTGCTGAGCTCTGTAAAAGCGGTGGGGTGTCTCACTTGTATTAGGGGAGGCCCCAGCGGCGGGTTTGGGCGGAGAGTCAAAAGTTGGTCAAGCATATTGCTCCCTGGTATCGGCTAGCCAATTCCGTAATGGAGTGGCTTCTTCCGCAGGGATGTAGACTATGTGGTCATTTTGTCTGTTTTACCTTTAATGTAACTAGTGCATGCTCCAGATGTCTCGTGATTGCGTGCATTTTTTTAATGTGGGGTGTGTCTGTATCTATTCATTTGTGTTTGTTGTTATTATCTCCTTGGATGTTTTTTGTTAATGTTTTTTTTATTATTTTTGGGCTGACTTTATGGCCCTGTCGGGTTTCTGTTGTTTGCTTGTTTTGGGTTATAAGGGTATCAAGGGTCAAAGAGTAGCATATTGGTGTTTTTTATGGCGTGACGGGCAATGGGTATGGTTGGTAGCTTTTCAGGGAGCGGCAGGTGGAGGGGCTTGGGGCGGCTGTCTTGACTGCTTGTGGAACCTTTCGTGACCGTGCAATTAATTACTAATCCGACACCCGAAGAACTGATCCCCCGGTTGTTCGCGCCGCTCGTCTTAGCAGTAATCATTGGGGCTGTTCGGACTGGGAGGGGGCGGTTCATTGGGGCACTTTCATCTCTGTGGTTTGCGGGAGGGAGTAGTTCGCCTTGGGGTGAGGTTTCCCCAGTAGTGTGTTTGATTTCTTTCTTTCTTGTTTTGACTATGGCTGATTCTTGATGTACGGGCTTTGTTCATGTTGATTTGGTGTTTTTCTCTTAACTTCTTGTGAGTGCAATGTTTTATTTGGGTTTCTTATTGGATTGTATATGGATTTGTGTCACTTGTGTTGTTCTTGCGTGGTACGTTGGTGCAATGGTGGTGTTCTATTGATCATTTGATGTATGTTTTGCACTCAATCATGGTTTCCGACTGCATTGGGGGTATCTGGGGCACTCTTGAGGTTCTATTGTGTTGGGTTGTAATAGATGAATCTGAGATTGTGTGATGCATATCGTATAATCATACCCACGGATACTTGAGGTGACATTGGAGTATCTAGGTGACATTAGGGTTTTGGTTGATTTGTGTCTTAAGGTGTTATTCTAGTATGAACTCTAGGGCTGTTTGTGACACTTATAGGAATAGCCCAACGGATTGATGGAAAGAATAACTTTGAGGTGGTTTCGTACCCTACCATAATCTCTTCGTTGTTCTCCGTAGTGACTTTGGAGTGACTCTTTGTTGCATGTTGAGGGATGTTATGTGATCCAATTATGTTATTATTGTTGAGAGAACTTGCACTAGTGAAAGTATGAACCCTAGGCCTTGTTTCAAGCATTGCAATACCGTTTGTGCTCACTTTTATCATTAGTTACCTTGCTGTTTTTATATTTTCAGATTACAAAAACCTATATCTACCATCCATATTGCACTTGTATCACCATCTCTTCGCCGAACTAGTGCACCTATACAATTTACCATTGTATTGGGTGTGTTGGGGACACAAGAGACTCTTTGTTATTTGGTTGCAGGGTTGTTTGAGAGAGACCATCTTCATCCTATGCCTCCCATGGATTGATAAACCTTAGGTCATCCACTTGAGGGAAATTTGCTACTGTCCTACAAACCTCTGCACTTGAGGCCCGACAGGGAGTCCTGGTTAGTGGACATGAGGGCCAACTGTGTCTGGGTTTGTCCCCGCAATTGCCTTGTGAAGGACTTGGTGGAGGCCATCGTATCGGTTATTGTCTGGGGATTTGGCAGGCATGAGAGCGGGTTATAGTTTGGCCCTATTGGTGGGGGTGCTATCTTCTTGTTGTATTGCTTGAGTATCGTTCAAGGGAGCTGTTTCGCTGACTGCTATCGATTGATTGTTCTTGACCTTTTTCCAGGGATTGCCTTTATTTACGGTCGCGCGTTGTTACAGAGTCCGGTCGTTGTACATCGTGACAGCTCCTCTCTAGTCCTTGCTCTACAGCAGTTGTAACATGGCGGTTTCCACCTTCGGGCCGTCTTACTGTTTGGGTCTTAAGTTCGTCCCTCTTCGTGAGCGCTTTATCTTTGGTCTTGATCACTAGTTCGTTAAACCTCGCCAATGGTCGCAGGTCTAACGCTTTTGGTTTGTAATTGTGGGGTTATTCTACCATTCCATGCCTGCCTTATAGACTATTAGTCTTCTGTTAAAAGTGAGGGTATAGATCATCCAGTGAAACCTTCTTGTTATTTGTTTTCACACTGGGTGTCTCCATTTCGGTTTTTTTTTCTATGTTGTGTCCGAGGTCGATCAGTTTCGCTTGGGGGTTGTATGGTGTTTTTTTGTGTTTCTCATAATGGTTTAATTGGTTATTTCAAAGTTGAGGGTATTCTTAATATTTGTACTCTGCTAATGATGCGAGGATTCACAGTTCCTCTTAATGTTGTTTCACGCGGAAATGGGTATACTGGACTATCAAGCAATTTGGCAAGGGCCAAGGAGGGAGTGTGGGGATATTTAGAGTATTAGTGGGTGGCGAAAAATATGAAGTTCTGTGGCCAGACGATGTCTGGACGTGGTGACTTCTTACAGGTACCGCGACCTGTGGCGTTTTCCAGCCCTCAACTTTTTGCGGGGCCATTCTAGAATTGGTATAGAGTATACGATTACTCATCTCGTCAGTAGCATCCACAACCTAGCTGCAATTTCCCTGTACTTCTCCTTGCTCACATCTCATACGCATATTCATCCAGTTGCCTTGACCTTGAATTGTGTGCTATGGCAATTGCACCTTGTAGGCTTTGTCAATAATTATTTGTCCGATGTGTTTTTCCATGATTTTTTCTTTTGCCATTCAGTCCTATGTATGTGTATTTGTGAGGTTGTAGGTTGGCATAGCTTGCACCTATGTTGTTGTGAGGGATCAAATGATGATTTTGACTAGGCGTCCCGTATGTGTGAAATAATTTTGTACTGCTCTTGCTTATCGTGTTTTTGCCTGCATGGTATAGGTCAGAGTTCAAAGCCATTGGGGCTAGGGCAGAGGACCGTGGGTGCTATATGAACATTGACTAAAGGTTTGTGTTGCTGATCGTATCTCTGGGTGGTAAGGTCTGGTCATTAAACACCAACTACTTTTGTCCGATTCTTTATTGAAGCAACCCTAGATGATGGCACTTCAGTTGGACAACTGTCTGATGCAAGGCGTGTTCTAGTCAGAATTATTGGACATATCCCTTTGATATGTTGTAGCACATCTTGAGGATGTCTTCCAAGGCACAAATTAATCATGTGATCTCTTCACGTATTTTGTTGTAGATTAAAACTCAGGTACTGATCCTATTTTATATAAGGGTTCTACTCCGCAACTGATTTGATCCGTCTACTTACTAGGCTCTCTACTCTTGAAGCACGTTGTTTTAAAATGTGTGAGGCCTCACCACGAGATCCACCATTTGACGTCCGCTGCATGATGCGCCTGTTGTCTGGGCCCACCAAGTGCGACCTACTAGTTTTGTCGACCTCGGTGCTGGGTTTCGCGTTGGTCGGTGTGTTTTAGTGAGGTTTTTTTCCGGGCTGTTGTCTGTCTGTATCGCCCAAGGCGCCACTGGGATTCGATGAGTTCGTGACAGCCGGTTTGAGGGAATGGTCATTTAAGCGGTTCGTTTCCTACTGTATTCACTGTGCGGAGGATTGCCATTTTGGCGGCATGCAGGAGAATTATTGCCCACTTCCTCCACGTCGCGTATGCCTGCCTGTATCACCGGTGGTGGTGCCCTCGTGTGTGTTGCATGTGGTTGTTTGGCGCTGTTCGCTTACATCCAACGCCTCGGGTGTGAGGGGAGGAGGAGGAGTGGGAGGGGGCGGAGGTTGGTTGGGCTGCCACTCCCTGGAGGGGCCGTGTTGGCTTGATTGTATATTAAAGGTTAGGTGGTATTTCTGGTAGTACGGGTTAAATCCCCATAATGTTTGGTTATCCACTTCGCCCGTGTCCATTAGGAACGTCTGGGTTCGGCTTTAATGAAAGTTGTCTTGGATTTTGGAGATTAATTTTAGGAATTTTTTTGTGTGTTTGGTGTTGATTCTAGGTTGGTTCTTTAAAGTCTCTTTCTTTGTTGTATGTTAATAGGATTTTTGCATCGTTAACCTCTTTTGAGATCTTTGTTTGTTCTATTGGCCCCATAACAAAGCATCTATGGTGTGGATTGTGGACATTCGTCTGTTGGGGATATCCCCTGGGTGTGACCGAACGCGGGATTAACGGGGAAGGAGTGGCGGTAAGATGTCTCGGGTTGGGCTGAAGGGCGACAGCCAGAAGGGCTTCAGAAGTCCGGCTTATGAGGGGACAATCGTTGCGCCGGTCATCGAGAAGAGGAGTTCCTGCAGGGGAGATCTGGACTAGGATTTCGATTCTAATGCATAGTTTCTTACTGGACTTACATGGTTCATCCGGCCCCTTTTCTTTATAGGAGGGCAGGCACCCAGCGGGTAGATTGTGAGGGGGATGTCAATAGTTCTCAGATAGACGGATGTTTTAGTGACCGCTTGTAGTTGTGAGGTTCTACTATCATCGTATCAGGCGGATGTGGCTTTTACTCCCCGCGGGGACGTGGGTTAAACTCGCGTTCTCTCGGTTCACAACCTTTTCAACTAACCTTTGCATGGCTCCCTGTACGGTTCCAGCTGTTGGCGGGAAACTGACGAGGGAAGAGGCGTGGATTTTACAATTCACCCTTGTGTAGCGTGGGAAGCATTCGCTGGAGCGCGGGAAGACTAAGTGGAGCACACACACAACCCGAATACTGTATCCGGTGCCACGTGTTATTTATCACACAAGTGTTAACATAAGGAAATGTATGTGTCACTTACTAATCATCGCACATGAGTACTCGCAGACGCATCGTGTGCGATACTCCTAGCCATCGCAAGCAACTAGTTTTCATTTTTCAAAGTTTTTTGTACACACAGAATCGCACACGAACTAACTATAGTAACCATCTGTGTTGTACTTTCTCATCGCAAACAGTTCATCTGAGTCGGCTGTTTGCCATGTATCACACACATCTTGTTAAGTTGAACCATTCATGTTGTGTTCGCTAATCGAAAACAGTTCGTCTAAGTGAACCGTATGCCCTATATCACACACACATTGATCTGGATAACCGTTTCTGTTGCACTCCCTAATAGCAAACAGTTCATCAGAGTGAACTGTATGCTGTATATCTCATACACATTGATATGGCTGCCCATTTCTGTTGTTCTGCCTCATCACAAACAGTTCGAACGGGTTAACCGCGTGCCCTGAATCGCACACGCAACTAAAATTTGAACCATGTTTGATGGCTCCGCCATCGCAAACGTTTTGCACCTTTTTTGACTTTTTTACATCCCCGTTTGTGATTAATGCATCGCACACAGTTTTGTCAAAGGGTCTCTGATCGTAGTGTTGCGTTAGCAGCATCCAGCAGTAGTGTTTTACCACACTTGTGCTTCAAAGTAGCACCATGATACGTCTCCAACGTATCTATAATTTTTGATTGTTCCATGTTGTTTTATTATCAATCTTGGATGTTTTATAATCATTTTATAGTCATTTTATATCATTTTTTGGTACTAACCTATTGACATAGTGCCCAGTGCCAGTTCCTATTTTTTCATATTTTTTACATCGCAGGAAATCAATATCAAACGAAGTCCAAATGGCATGAACCTTTACGATGATCTTTTATGGGCCAAAAGGAAGCAGATGGGCCTTGGTTGCACTTGGGGGGTGCCCCGTGGGGGGCACAACCCACTAGGGCGCGCCAGGAGGCCCTGGCGCTTCCAGGTGGGTTGTGCCCACCTCGGGTGCCCCCGGACTGCCTCTTTGCTCTATAGATACCCAAATATTCCCAAAACCCTAGGGAAGTCGATGAAATATTCATCCAGCCGCCGCAGAGTCCAGAAATACCAGATCCAATCTAAACACCATCACGGAGGGGTTCACCACTTCCATTGGTGCCTCTCCGATGATGCGTGAGTAGTTCTTTGTAGACCTTCGGGTCCGTAGTTAGTAGCTAGATGGCTTCATCTCTCTCTCTCTTGATCCTCAATACAATGGTCTCTTTGAGATCCATATGATGTAACTCTTTTGCGATGTGTTTGTTGGGATCGATGAACTTCGAGTTTATGATCAGATCTATGTTTTTATATCCATGAAAGTATTTGAGTTTCTTTGATCTCTTTTATGCATGATCTCTTATAGCCTCGTATGTCTTCTTCGATATTTGGGTTTTTTTCTGACCAACTTGATCTATTTATCTTGCAATGGGAAGAGGTTCCTGGTAGTGGGTTCGATCTTATGGTGCTTGATCCCAGTGACAGAAAGGGAACTGACACGTATGTATCGTTGCTACTAAGGATAAAAAGACGAGATCTATATCTACCGCCATATAGATAAACGGATCTTGTCTACATCATGTCATTGTTCTTATTGCACTACTCCCTTTTTCCATGAACTTAATACACTAGATGCATGCTGGATAGCAGTCGATGTGTGGAGTAATAGTAGTAGATGCAGGCAGGAGTCGGTCTACTAATCTTGGACGTGATGCCTATGTAATGATCATTGCCTGTATATTATCATAATTATTTGATGTTCTATCAATTTCCCAACAGTAATTTGTTTACCCGCCATTTGCTATTTTTCTCGAGAGAAGCCACTAGTCAAACTTACAGCCCACGGGTCTTATTTCTCATATATTTTCCTTGTGATCTACTTTTTCCTTACTTTTATTTTCATATCTATTAAACCAAAAATACAAAAATACTTTGCTGCACTTTATTTTATTTGCGATCTATTATTTCAACCTATCACAACTTTCTCCCGTCACACGCCAATTTCTGGCGCCGTTACCCGAAAGGGATTGACAACCCATTTGACTTGTTGGGTTGCGAGGTGTTGTTATTTGTGTGCAGGGGCTGTTTACGTTGTGTTGCTTGGTTCTCCTACTGGTTCGATACCTTGGTTTCATAACCGAGGGAAATACTCTGTCGTTGCTATGCTACATCATCCCTCCCTCCTCGGGGAAATACCGACGTACTTCCAGCTGCCATCACACCATGATCTTCATGATAGAGAGTCTCCTATGTTGTCACTTTCATATACTAGTGGGAATTTTTCATTATAGAACTTGGCTTGTATATTCCAATGATGGGCTTCCTCAAATTGCCCTAGGTCTTCATGAGCAAGCGAGTTGGATGCACACCCTCTTAGTTTCCTTTTGGGCTTTCATAAACTTATAACTCTAGTCCATCTATTGCATGGCAATCCCTACTCACTCACATTGATATCTATTGGTGGGCATCTCCATAGCCCGTTGATACGCCTAGTTGATGTGAGAATATCTCCTTCTTTTGTCTTCTCCACAACCACCATATTCTATTCCACCTATAGTGCTATGCCCATGGCTCATGCTCATGTATTGCGTGAAAGTTGAAAAAAAAATTAGAACATCAAAAATATGAAAAAATTGCTTGGCTTGTCATCGGGGCTATGCATGATTTGAATATTTGTTGTGATGAAGATGGAGCATAGCCATACTATATGATTTTGTAGGGATAAGCTTTCTTTGGCCATGTTATTTTGAGAAGACATAATTGCCTTGTTAGTATGCTTGAAGTATTATTGTTTTTATGTCAATATTAAACTTTTGTTTTGAATCTTATGGATCTGAACAATCATGCCACAATAAATAAAAATTACATCGATAAATATGTTAGGTACCATTCCACATCAAAAATTCTGTTTTTATCATTTACCTACTCAAGGACGAGCAGGTATTAAGCTTGGGGATGCTTGATACATCTCCAACGTATCTATAGTTTTTATTGCTCCATGCTATTATATTATCTGTTTTGGATGTTTTATGTGCATTAATATGCTATTTTATATTATTTTGGGGACTAACTTATTAACCTAGAGCCCACGGCCAGTTTCTGTTTTTTCCTTGTTTTTTAGCTTCACAGAAAAGGAAGGCCAAACGGAATAAAACTCCGCGATGATTTTTCTTGGACCAGAAGACACCCATGAGACTTGGAGTGCAAGTCAGAAGAGCCATGAGGTGGCCACAAGGGTGGACGGAGCGCCCAGGGGGTAGGGTGCGCCCCCTACCTTGTGGGCCACTCAATGACCCCCTGACCTAGATATTCCTCCTATATATTCACATATATTCCCAAACCACCAGAAGCATCCACAAAAACACTTTTGCACCGCCGCAACCTTCTATTCCTGTGAGATCCCATCTTGGGGCCTTCTCCGGCATCCTGCCGAAGGGTGATTTGATCGCGAAGGGCTTCTACATCAACTCTATTGCCCTTCCGATGAAGCATTAGTAGTTTACCTCAGACCTATGGGTCCATAGCTAGTAGCTAGATGGCTTCTCTCTCTTTGATTCTCAATACCATGTTCTCCTCGATGTTCTTGGATGTCTATCCGATGTAATCTTCTTTTGCGGTGTGTTTGTCGAGATCCGATGAATTGTGGATTTATGACCAGCTTATCTATGAATATTATTTGAATCTTCTCTGAATTCTTTTATGCATGATTTTATATCTTTGTAATTCTCTTCGAACTATCGATTTAGTTTGGCCAACTAGATTGGTTTTTATTGCAATGGGAGAAGTTCTTAGCTTTGGGTTCAATCTTGCGGTGTCCTTTCCTAGTGACAGCAGGGGCATCAAGACACGTATTGTTTTGTTGCCATCGAGGATAAAAAGATGGGGTTTACATCATATTGCTTGAGTTTATTCCTCTACATCATGTCATCTTACTTAATGCATTACTTTGTTCTTCATGAACTTAATACTCTAGATGCAGGCAGGAGTCGGTCGATGTATGGAGTAATAGTAGTAGATGCGGGCAGGAGTCGGTCTAGTTGACACAGTCATGATGCCTATATTTCATAATCATTGCCTTAGATAACGTCATAACTTTGCGCTTTTCTATAATTGCTCGACAGTAATTTGTTCACCCACCGCATTATTTGCCATCTTGGGAGAAGCCTCTAGTGAAACCTATGGCTCCCAGGTCTAATTTTCCATCATGTAAGTTTCCAATCTACTATTTTGCAATCTTTTACTTTCCGATCTATAAACCAAAAAACCCAAAAATATTTACTGTATCGTTTGTTTAGTTTTATCTATCTCTACCAGATCTCACTTTTGCAAGTGGTCGTGAAGGGATTGATAACCCCTTTATCGCGTCGGGTGTAAGTTATTTGATTGTTTGTGCAAGTACTGGTGATTTATGCGTTGTCTCCTACTGGATTGATACCTTGGTTCTCTAATAGAGGGAAATACTTATCTCTACTTTGCTGCATCACCCTTTCCTCTTCAAGGGAAAAACCAACGCAAGCTCAAGAAGTAGGACGCATCAAACAATTGTACGATCCTCTCTATGGACCCAAGGCTACAATTAAGGAGGTTACACACGTGAAACAATTGCTCCGAGAATTGTTGGTTCAATACCAAGATGCCTCTTTGATGTCTACTACGCAACTTTATTCTTGTAGACACGTGTTGGGCCTCCAAGCGCAGAGTTTTGTAGGACAGTAGCAATTTTCCCTCAAGTGGATGACCTAAGGTTTATCAAACCGTGAGAGGTGTAGGATGAAGATGGTCTCTCTCAAACGACCCTGCAACCAAATACAAGAAATCTCTTGTGTCCCCAACACACCCAATACAATGGCAAATTGTATAGGTGCACTAGTTCGGCGAAGAGATGGTGATAAAAGTGTAATATGGATAGTAGATATTGGTTTTTATAATCTGAAATTATAAAAACAGCAAGGTAACTAATAGTAATTGGGCACAAAAATGGTGTTGCAATGCTTAAAAACAAGGCCTGGGGTTCATACTTTCGCTAGTGCAATCTCTCAACAGTGCTAACATAGTTGGATCATATGATTATCCCTCAAAGTGTAATGAAGAATCACTCCCGAGTTCCTACTAGCGGAGAACAAAAGATAGAAATTGTTTGTAGGGTACTAAACCACCTCATAGCTATTCTTTCCGTTCGATCTATTTAAGAGTTCGTACTAAAATAACACAAAGCTATTGTTTCCATTTGATCTATCCTAGAGTTCGTACTAGAATAACACCAAAGCAAATTCATATTCAGAATACTCAATCCACACAAAGAACTACAAGGAGACCTCAAAGTTTCCGTCGGAGAAAAGATAATAAAAACGTGCATCAACCCCTATGCATAGATTACAACAATATCACCGCGGGAATCCGTGAGTTGAATGCCATAACATATATCAAGTGAATCAATAAGATACCCCAATTGTCACCTCAAGTATTCATACCGCAAGACATATATCACGTGTTCTCAAATCTGAACATTCAATCCGACAAGACAAAACTTAAAAGGGTAAAGATTCAATTCATCACAATAAGAGTATAGAGGGGAGAAACATCATATGATCCGACTATGCTAACAAAGCCCATGATATAGATCATGAGAGAGATAAAACACATAGCTACTGGTACAAATCCTCAGCCCTGAGGGTGGACTACTCCCTCCTCATCGTGGTGGCCACCGGGATGATGAAGATGGCCATTGGAGATGATTCGCCCCTCCGGCAGGGTGCT